>NW_028294829.1:0-112000 GCF_964341445.2 Mesoplodon mirus | reverse complement strand
ATGCTCCATGCCCCTTTTCATCAGAATGTTCCATGAGACTTGTCATCACAAGGCTCCAAGGTCTTCTCGTTACAATGTTCCAGTACGTTGTCATCACAATGCTCCATGACGTCTCTCATCACAATACTCCATGACGTCTCTCATCACAATACTCCATGAACATATTCATCCCAATGCTCCATGACCTTCTCATCACAATGCTTCATGACCCCTGTCATCACAATGATCCATGACACCTGTCATCACAATGCTCCATGAACCCTGACAACACAATGATCCGGAACACTTGTCATAAAAATGCTCCATGCACTTGTCATCACAATACTCCATGACCCTTGGGATCACATTGCTTCATGCCTTTCTCATCTGTCTCTTGCCTTTCTGGTTTTTACAGATTTTCCCACCTTTTGACCACCTTTCCCACCTTTCCCACTTTTTGACCGGTGGGAAGTGACAATTCTTTAGAGTGTGGATTTGCATTGCACGCTTGCTTGATTGGCCAAAAAGGGGGTATGCGTTTTCTCCTGAATATATTCAGGAGAAAAGGCATACGCCGTTTTTGGCCAAGTGCATCATTGTCGAAGTTGTGATGCTTTTCCTGTGCTTTAAAGGCGATTCCACTTTACCTCTTGAAATATGTTTTGTGCAATTCTGCCTCATTTTCAAGTCTGATTTTTTACATTCCCTCAACAGATTTTTGGAAGAGAGTTATCCTTTATAACTCTGCAGTTTTGTGAATTGCTGTTCCCCTGAGCTCCAATTTTCAAATCCCATTTTTGGGAGCTGACCGCAAATCCAAAATTTTGCTTGAGGATCTATAATGGTTCCAGGGGTGGCTATACTGGTTCCCTGTGGGTGGCTGAGGCTTTGGTTAATTCTTCTTCCTGACGTGAATTTAGAGTGACATGTGCCCGTCCAAATGCCTACATCTACTCTCTGATTGGTTCTCCCTCTTCCCTTTCATCCTCTGCACAATTAGCAAACTGTGCGAACCAGGAGGTTATAGGGGCTGGCTCTCCTAAGTTGGGAGATTGATAGTAAAGCAGTTTGAATGCCAAACTGGAGCACAAGGAGAGGAAAAATTAGGAGACATTTAGAAACCTTTCACCATCACAGGATGTCCATTCTCTAGGTTTCCCATACATGTTTTAACTGTAGTGATATTCCCTTCTACCTGGAGATTTGGGACCCATGTTATGGTGGCATGCATTGATACTTTATAGGGTCTGCATTTTCTCTCCGAATCTCACCAGTCCTCTCAGTCCCAAGTGTCCAGCCTTATGTCTCATCCAGCTGTCTTTGCAGATAGGGTCATTCCAGGTTTCATCAGAACCCCTGAAGGAATTGTGTAAGAATTTCGCTGTTTTTTTGTTTTGTTTTTGAAATTCATTTTTATAATGAGGTTGAGCTGATTTTCACTGACCAGTTTATGCCGGTCTAGACATACTTGATTCCCTTATGGAGACATATAAGTACATAGGTTTTAAGATTCTTACTAGTCAGATATATTCCTCTGTGGGGAATAGGTGTTTTGAGTCCCGTTCACTGAGGAAGGTGTAGGTCTCGTCTATTCTCTATTTGGTTTATGGGATGGTACCTGTGCTAATATCAAACTCTGGTTTTATGCATCACCCCACCTCTCCTTTCCCATTAAACAGGCATAAGAGTGTTTTCTAAATGTGAGACTCTGTTCTCTTTCTTAATTCAGTTCATGTGTTGTGATCTTGACATTCCCTCTGTAAGTGATATCTTATGAATAGATTATTTTTCTGTGTGACTAATTTCACTTAGAATCATCATACCTAAATCCACTCTTTATGCTGCTACTGGCCTTATGACATTGATTTCACGTCTGAGTGATATTCCATTGTACAAAATTACCACAAGTTATTTATGCATTTCTCTTTTTCCTGGGATATTTTAGATGTACCAAAGTTGAGGTTCTTGTATGCAGAGCAGCCCTAAACTTTGGGGAGCCTGTGTCTTGTCGATATTTAGTCTTCCCAAGTTATATGTCCATGAGTTGAAGTCCCCTTTGCTCGGGGACTTTGTATTTAAATGTTTTAGGAAACAGCATACACTTCTTCAGAGTGGCTTTTGGATATTTATACCCCACCCATCAGCGTGACTAGGCTCCCTGTTCTCCATGGCCTCTCCTGCATTTCTGGTTTGTACACATTTTTTGGATGGCCTTTATGAGCAGTGGAAATTGAGACTTCTTTGTTGTGAGGATTTGCATTTCCCGCTTGCTTGGTTGGCCAAAAACTCTGTATGCGTTTTTTTCCTGAAGATATTCACGAAAAAAAGGCATACACCCTTTTGCCCAACTGCATCATTTGAGAAATTCTGCTGCTTTTCATATGCTTTAAGTGTGAGTACAATCTACCTTTTGAAATATGTTTCCTGAAATTCTGCCTCTCATTCAGATCCTCTTTGTTGTCTTACCTGAATATATTTTTGGACGTTGGTTATCATTTATATCTTTGCAGATCTTTGAATTGTCTGCTCCTGAGCTCCATTTTGCAACTCGCTTTTATTGTGAGCTGACCGCCAAACCATTGGATTGCTTCTGGCCCTATTCTGCTTCTGAGGAGGCAGGCTGAGCCTTTGGTAAATTCTTCTTCCTAATGGGAAATTAGAGTGACATGTGCCTGTCAAAACTCCTACAGCTAATCTCTCATTGGTTCCCCCATTCCCATTTATCCTCTGCACAAATTGCAAACTGTGTGAAACAGGAGGTTAAAGGTGCTGATTCTCCAAGTGGGGAGATTGTTAGTAATGTGGCTGGAATGGAGAACCCCAGCACCAGGAGATCAAAAATGAGGTGCATTTTAGACACCATTCCTGAGCACACGGTGTACATTCATCTCGGTTTCCCAGGCATGTTTTCGCTGTCAGAAGATTCCCTTAAACCTGCCGATTTGGGACCCATGGAATGGGTACCAGGCAGTATTACTTTAAAAGGTCTGCATTTCCTCACCCAGCCTCTCTAACATCTCCTAGCGTGCATAGCTTCCAGCCTTATATATCATCCTGCTGTGGGTCTACATGTGTTCAATCCATGTTACATCGTAGCCCTTCAACAAAAGTTGTAAGACTTTTTGTGTGTCTCACTGTTTTTATAAATATTTTTAAATTTATTTTATATTGGTTACAGCTGATTTTCAAAGCTCTGTTTTTTGCTGCTGTACATCCACTTGATTCATGTACTGTGAGACAACAATAAATTATTTTTCAGATGCTTACGAGTAATATGTATTATTGTCCAGTGACTTGAGTGGGCTGAGTGCAGTTCTTTGAGGTACCGTGTAGGCCTTGTCAGTTATTCAATTTGGTACTTGGAATGGTATCTTTGCTAATTTCAACCTCCTGGATAATACCACACCATTCCCCACCTTTCCCATTTAGCAGCCTTATGTCTATTTTCTACATATTTGACTATGTTTCTGTTTTGTAGTTTATTTCATGTGTAGCCATTTTTGATTCCACCTTTAAGTGACATCTTATGATATGTGTCTCTTTCTTTCTGACATATGTTACCTAGAATGATCGTATGTAACTCCTCCAGAGTTGTTCCAACTGGCCTTATTTCATTGATTTCTGGATGAGTAATATTCCACTCTACATAAGCACCCCATCTCTTTTATCCATTTTATCTTTCCAGGGACATTTAGGTTATATCCATGTGGAGGCCCTTTTTAACAGAGAGGTGGTAAACGTTGGCGTGCCTGTTTTCTGTCCATTTCTGGTTTTCCCAAGGTATACGCCCATGAGTGCAAGTGCCCTATGCTCTGTAGCTCATCTTTTAGATGTTTTAGCAAACACAATACACTTCTCCAGAGTGGCCGTTGGCAAATTACATTTCCACTATCAGCCTCACAGGGCTCCCTTTTCTCCTCGCCCTGTCCTGCATTTCTGGTGTTTACACTTTATGTGCATGGCCCTTCTGACTGATGTGAAGTGATACATTTTGTAGTATTGATTTCCAGTGCCCACATGTTTGGTTGGATAAAAAGTGTGTATGGCCTTTACTTGAATATATTCAGAAAAAAATGCATACGCCCTTTTGGGCCAACTGCATCATTGGCGATGTTCAGCCCATTTTCTTGTGCTTTAATGGGGAGTCCTTTCTACCTCTTCAAATCTGTTTCCTGCCACTCTCCCTTGCATACAACTCCTATTCTGTGACTTACCTCAAGACATTTTTTGATGATAGATATTTTCAACTCTGCAGTTTCATGAATTTTAGTGCCCCTGAGTTCCATTTTTCAAATTGTGTTTTTGGAAACTGGACACAAAACAGCGGGATTTCCACTAGACATATTCTGTTTCCATGGGCAATTCTAGCCTTTGATGAATTTGTCTTCCGGATTGGAAATTAGAGTGGCATGTGCCTGTCCGAACACCTAAGACTTGTCTCTAAATTTTTCTCATCCTTCCGCTTCATCCTCTGGACAAATTCCAAACTGTGTGCAACAGGATGTTGACGGTGCTGATATCCCCAAGTGAGGAGATTGTTAGGAAAGATGCTGGAGGGGTGAACCCGAGCACCAGGCGATGAGGAAATGAGGTGCCTTTTCCAAACTCTTTCCGATCAAATGGTGTACCATCCTCTAGGTGTGACAGGCATGTTTTAGCTGTAGGAAGGGTCCCGTGCATGGAAGGAGAACACCAGGGATTTTTCCAAATCAGTGCCTCCCCGTACCCAAACTGATGAATTTTTAAGCTACGGCTACACGTATGTCCATTAAGAGCCTTGGGAAATAGGCAGAGCCCAAATTTTAGATGACTGAAATCTTCAGGTTCAGAAGCGTTCACCATCGGCCTTGCTTAGGTTACATTTTATTTGTCATTGATAGATGATGTCAATAAAAATATCGATTCTTTTTCAGATTATTTCCCCTTATAGGTTATTGCAAAATATTCAGTGTAGTTCCCTGTGCTATACAGTAGTTCCTTGTTTATGATCTATTTCATACATAGCAGTGTGTATGTGTTAATCCCAAACTGTTAATTTATCCCTTCTCCTACCTTTCCCCTTTGGTAATAATAAATTATAAGATTTTATACTTCTCAGAAATGGGGGAGCTGAAAGAGAGGTATCCTTTTCAATGGAAAAGCATTCAAAACAAGATTGAAGCTTCAGCCAAGAGTATTCGATGTACATCCATGGAAATAAATCACTTCATTTCTCTAATGTTGACCAGACAAATAAGACAGACGTCTTCACTGAACTTGCTTATTGTAAAGTGATGCAAATATCAAATGTAAGTCTTAGAAACATCTTATTTTACCCGAGCATTATACACTGCTCTATGTTAACTACAGTTTGGCTCACACATCTGTTATTTGAAGTGACAAGGTTCTCAATTTCTGTTACTGATTCTCCAGAGTGGACCCCTAAAGGAGTCCCCATGCCCAGTGTCATTGGAGCCAACAGATCAAGACTGAGTTTGGTTCAGAAGCAAAGGAAACATTATTTTGAAAACAGAATGGAGAGGTGAGAGCGTGCCCACCCCCATGGGCTCTGGGCTGGACTGCTGTGTAGGGATCCCAGCAGCGTCAGTGGGAGGGAGGGGATGGAGCTCTCGAGGGCTGGGTTGGCTGCAGCTCAGGCACTGAGCCTCGGAGTCTGCATGGGACCCCGCTATCTGAGGTGTCGAACCAGCCATTCTGCACTAAGAAATCAGGTCTGAAGTGCCGGGTGTGGGACTTCTGCATACGGAACCCTAGACGCACGTGAATTAGACAAAGCACAAAGGAAAAACATGTTAGACTTTATTTTATTGCTCAGATTCTCTTTTTATCTCCCAGGAATTTTTAATGAATGTTGCCAGAGACGAACACCTCCTCTGCTTTTTGTTCCGTTCCTCATTCTTGGGGTGTTGAGGGTGCAGACACCTCTTTTGTAACTGCTTCATGCTGTGGTGTCAGCCCTGATACCTGGGGGGAGGGGAAAAACGTCTCCCCACCAGCCTCCAGGTGAGGTTGATTGTCCCAAGGCCTCCTGCCTCACTTCCCGTCCGCCTGAGCACCAGCATTGGAAGTGTTATAGATTCTAATGACCTTTAAGCGTCCAGGAAAGAGATGCGCATAGATGTTGAGGTGGCAGGTTTCACCCCACCCCACATTTGTTCGGCGACCTTAGGCTGACGGGTTTTGCCAGCCTAGATGCTCTGACCAGTAGTCTGTGCTTTCTTTAATTAGGTCCCTGAATTAATGTACAAACAGCACCATGTGTCAGAGCCCTGCCCGTGCAACTCCCAGACAGTCCAGGGTCAGTGGTGATCCAGGACCATGACGTCCACTGAGTCAATGGCTTTTAGAAGTACCCAGCAGTCCAGCCGGTCATATTGGCCACCATCACTGCAGTGTCTGTAGGGTTTTCTATTGTGAAAGCGTGATATACATTTCCCCAGCCAAGCTTATTAGCTCCCCTCTGGGTGCAGTAAGTCCTGCAAGCAGTAGTCTGCTCTTTCGGGGCACAGTCTTCTTGTTTTCTGAGAGAAACTCCAGGTCAAGTGATGGTAACATGAGTAATCTTGGGGGCCCATTGCCCCCGTTTGTCTCTCTAGAGGTTGGAGTTGGAGGGCCTCCTCACTCGAGGTCAGTGTGTCCACAGAGCGAGCCCTGCAACTTCAGGGCATGATGGGTGGTTAGGATCACCACGTGGGCTCCTTTTCCATTAGGAGGGAGCTGGCCATGTGGGCTGCTGATTTCCAGCTTTTTAGATACCCCAGTATCCTGGCCTGATGAGTCGGTGGGCAAAGCCCTTGGTGACCATAGTTTATCATACCTGAAGGGCATTCTTGTGTTGCTCCATTTCAAGTGGTCCCAGTTTTTGCACTAAGGCTCCAAGGGCGATTAACCTTTGACCGGGTATGTAAAGGTCAAACGGCTTAGCTAAATTAGTGAGTTCCTGGGCAAGGGTCTGAATTGACTGTTCTTTCCATTCTTGAAGGCTGCTTCTGGATTCTATTCAAAAGGATCATCATCTTTTCTTGTCAGTGTTTCATATAGAGGCCCAGCTATTAGACTGTAGTTAGGGATCCAGATGCAGAAAACCTTGGCCTCCCCAGGAACCCCTAAGCTGTCTTCTAGTTTTAGAAGAGGTAAGGCTGCAAATGGCTTCTTCCCTATCCTGGGATATGTTTCTCCGAATATCTGTGAGACTGAAGCCCAGGCATGTCACCTGGGCCTGGGATATTTGAGCCTTTTTCTTGGACACCTTCTATCCTTTCTTGGCTAGGTAGTTCAGAGGCGTCTTTAGTAGGCCTGGCGATCAGAATGTCATCTGCATATTGAAGGAGGGTTCCCTTTTACAGAGGTAGAACTTTTAGGTCTTTAGAGGACATTTCCCCAATGATGGTGTGGGGATTTTTGAACCATTGGTGCAGGACGGCCCAGCATTATTGCTTGTGTTGCATGTTGTGTCCTGCCACTCACAAGCCAAAAATTCTTGTGACTCTGAGATGAATGGAATACAGAAGAAGGCATCATTGAAGTGTAATACAGAATGCCATGGCCTGGTGGATGGTTGAATGAGGAGCAGGGTGTAGTAAATAGGAGCTACTGGATGTATATCCTCGGTGGCTTCACTGACTGTCCTGATATCCTTTACCAGGTCTCCAGCAGCCCATGGGGCTCTCGTGGTCAGGCCAATCCCAGGATATGGAGCTCACCTGGGCTGCATCCCGCACCCCACAGCCCACGGGGCTCTCATGGTCAAGTCCCTCCCAGGGTATGGAGCTCACCTGTGCAGCTACATAGCAGCCCATGGGGCTCTCATAGTCAGGCCCTTCCCAGGATATGGAACTCCCCTGGGCAGGTACCACAGCAGGGCTGGACACACAGGAACTGTGCACATAGCCCACCTTGCAGAGAACCCCCAGCTCACCTGTCGCTCACAGCTGACACTGAACACCTCAGAGCAGGACTTGAACTAACAAACAGCAGCTCTGACAGGTCTGTGACCCTGGCTATCACTCTGCGCAGCCTCTCTCTGCCTGGTCTTCCAGACACTTCCACTGCAGCCAGGGCACCAGGCCTCTGTCTCCACCCACCATCACTCCTCTGCATGACTCCTGGGTTCCTCTCATTAGCATAGGGTCTTCTTGAAGTTGTTTTCCACTCATGGACCAGATAAAATGATAAGAAAACAAGCCGCAGCTGCAGCCCCTTGTCTAGCCTGACTCTCAAGAGCCCACACCTGTTCCTTGGGACTGACCCGTTTAGCAAGGTTCATTTTCTGCAACTGTGAGCCCCTGAGGGGTGAGGATTGGCTGATTTGGGCAGCCTGACACTGCCTGCCAGCCCCCCCCCCACAGGTGTGCCTTGGTTGAGGTCAATATAAACACCTCTCCAGTCAGGAAGAGCACCTGTAGCTGTGCCTGACGCCATATTCTCTGCCCCAACAGCAGTGTCGGGGCTGGGGTGGTGGGAGGGAGTGAGTGGCCATGGCTTTGTGGGTGGCCCAGTGTGAGTGGGGCTCTGCTGGACATTTTGCAGGAGTTGCCAGGCTGCCACCTGCTAAAGAAGAGGATGTGTCCCCATACCTGCCACTGGAAATTATCCCCAGGCAGAGGTGAGGAAGTAAAAAAGCAGTGGGTGCCGTGGCAGGAGGCGTATCTCAGGCAGGGAAATGGAAAGATTCCAGAAGACCATCTGGGGCCAGGACCATCCTGGCTGGCCTGCAGGCACCAAGTCGGCCTGCGTGCTCTCGCTAGTGTGGCTCCACAGCCCTTACTCTAGGCTTGCAAGTGCTTGTACATATTCAGGTGTTTTACCTGGAAAGGTTGGGAAGAGTTCAGCTGCAGCAGGACTTGGGCTCAGCTCACATTTACTCACAGACGCCTCGACACATTCCCCCAGCTTTGCAATGAGGATGCTCCTTGTAGGGGGCAGCGCTGCTGAGTGCATGGGAGACGATTTCCCACCTCTGACAAACATAAGAATTTTTTACCACTGGAGCAAGTGCCCTGATACGATTTTCCTCTGTATAACTGGTGAGTTCTGTTTTATTTTCCTTTTTTTCTTTTTGGTTCAAGTTAGATTTTATTTATTCCTCTTTTTTTTTTAATTTGGAGATATAAACATGGAAATAATGCATTAATATAAAGACGTCTATGTGAAGGGAAAACATTTTTTCTGTTTTATTTTATTAAATGTTATTTATTTATTTTTAATTTTTTTAAATTTATTTCTTTTATGTAGCAGGTTCTTATTGGATATGTATTTTATACATATAAGTGTGCACATGTGAATCCCAGTCTCCCAATTCATCCCACCACCACCCTCACATGACGTTCCCTCCTTGGTGTCCATATGTTTGTTCTCTACATCTGTCTCTATCTCTGCCCTGCAAACTGGTTCATCTGTACCATTTTTCTAGGTTCCACATATATGCATTAATATACAATATTTGTTTTTCTCTTTCTGACTTACTTCACTCTGTATGACAGTCTCTAGATCCATCAAGGTCTCTACAAATGACCCAATTTCATTCCTATGTATGGCTGAGTAATATTCCATTGTATATATGTACCACGTCTTTATCCATTCGTCTGTCTGTGGGCACTTAGGTTGCTTTCATTACCTGTCTATTGTAAATAGTGCTGCAATGAACATTGTGGTGAATGTGTCTTTTTGATTTATGGTTTTCTCTGGGTATATGCCCAGTAGTGGGATTGCTGGATTATATGGTAATTCTATTTTTACTTTTTTAAGGAACCTCCATACTGTTCTCCATAGAGACTGTATCGATTTACATTCCCAACAATAGTGGAAGAAGGTTCCTTTACTCCACACCCTCTCCAGCATTTGTTGTTTGTAGATTTTCTGATGATGCCCATTCTAACAGGTGTGACGTGATACCTCATTGTAGTTTCGATTTCCATTTCTCTAATAATTAGTGATGTTGAGCAGATTTTCATGTGCGTACTGGCCATCTCTATGTCTTCTTGGAAGAAATGTCTATTTAGATCTTCCATTTTTGTATTGGGTTGTTTGTTTTATTAATATTGAGCTGCATGAGCTGTTTATATATATTGGAGATTAATCATTTGTCCATTGATTCATTTGCAAATATTTTCTGCCATTCTGAGGGTTGTCTTTTCGTCTTGTTTGTAGTTTCCTTTGCTTTGCAAAAGCTTTTACGTTTCATTAGGTCCCATCTGTTTAGATTTCTTTTTAATTTCATTGCTATAGGAGGTGGATCAAAAAAGATTTTTCTGTGATTTACGTCAGAGTATCCTTCGTAAGTTTTCCTCTCAGAGTTTTATACTGTCTGGTCTTACATTAAGGTCTCTAATCCATTTTGAATATATTTTTATGTATGGTGTTGGGGAGTGTTCTAATTTCATTCTTTTACATGTAGCTCTCCATATTTCCCAGCACCAATGATTGAAGAGACTGTCTTATCTCCATTGTATAGTCTTGCCTCCTTTGCCATAGATTAGTTGACCATAGGTGTGTAGGTTTATCCTTGGGCTTTCTTATTTTTTTTTCCTTTTACACGTTTATTGGAGTATAATTGCTTTACCATGGAGTGTTTGTTTCTGCTGTATAACAAAGTGAATCAGCTATACATATACAAATATCACCAGATCCCCTCCATCTTGCATCTCCCTCCCACACTCCATATCCCACCCCTTTATGTGGTCACAAAGCACCGAGCTGATCTCCCTGTTCTATGTGGCTGATTCTCAGTAGCTATCGGTGTTACATTTGGTAATGTATTTATGTCCATGCCACTCTCTCACTTCGTCCCAGCTTACCCATCCCCCTTCCGGTGTCCTCAAGTCCTTTCTCTATGTCTGTGTCCTTAATCCTGTCCTGCCACTAGGTTCTTCAAAATCTTTTTTTTTTTCTTCATTAGATTCCATATATCTCTGTTAACATACAGTATTTGTTTTTCCCTTTCTGACTTACTTCACTGTGTAGGACAGATTCTAAGTCCATCCACCTCAGTACAAATAACTCAGTTTTGCTTCTTTTTATGGTTGAGTAATATTTGATTGTATATATGTGCCAGATGTTCTTTATCCATTCATTTGTCGATGGACACTTAGGTTGCTTCCATGTCCTGGCTAATGCAAATAGAGCTGCAATGAACATTTTTGTACATAACTCTTTTTGAATTATGGTTTTTGCAAGGCAAATGCCCAGTAGTTGGATTGTTGTGTCCTATGTTACTTCTACTGTTAGTTATTTAAAGGAACCTCCGTACTGTTCTCCCTAGTGCCCTTATCAATTTATATTCTCACCCACAGTGCAAGTGTGTTCCCTTTCCTCCAATAAAGGCCTCTCCAGCATTTATTGTTTTGTAGATATTTTTGATGAGTGCCACTCTGATTGCTGTGAGGTGATACCTCACGGTAATTTTGATTTGCATTTCTCTAATGATTAGTGATGTTCAGCATCCTTTCATGTGTTTCTTGGTAATCTGTATATCTTCTTTGGAGAAATGTCTATTAGGTCTTCTGCCCGTTTTTGGATTGGGTTGTTTGTTTTTTTGATATTGAGCTACATGCGGTGCTTGTAAAGTTTGGAGATTAATCCTTTGTCAATTGCTTCATTTGAAAATATTTTCTCCCATTCTGAGGGTTGTTTTTGCATCTTGTTTAGGTTTTCCTGTACTGTGTAAAAGCTTTTAAGTTTCATTAGGTCCCATTTGTTGATTTCTGTTTTTATTTCCATTTCTCTAGGAGGTGGGTCCAAAAGGACCTTGCTGTGATTTATGTCATAGAGTGTTCTGCCTATGGTTTCCTCTAAGAGTTTTATAGTGTCTGGTCTTATATTTAGATCTCTAATCAATTTAGAGTTTATTTTTGTGTATGGTGTTATGGAGTGTTCTAATTTCATTCCTTTATGTGTAAGGGTCCAGTTTTTCCAGCACCAATTACTGAAGAGACTGTCTTTTCTCCATTGTATATCCTTAGCTCCTTTGTCATAGATGAGATAGCCATAGGTATGTAGGTTTATCTCTGGGCTTTCTGTCCTGTTCCATTGATCTGTGTTTATGCCAATCTACATACACTTGATTCCATTATGGAGATATATAAATACATAAGTTTCAAGGTTATTACCATTCAGATATATTCCTCTTCAGTGAATAGGTTGTTTTGTGTCCAGTTTATTGAGAAAGGAGTAGGTCTTGTCTATTACATATTTGGTATATGGAATGGGATCTGTGCTCATTTCAAACTCTGCTTTTACACATCACCCCATGTCACCTTTCCCCTTAGGGAGGCATAAGTGTGTTTTCTAAATGTGTAACTCTGTTCTCTTTTGAAATTCAGTTCATATGTAGCCATGTTTACATTTCCTCTATAAGTGATATATTACAATAAGTTTCTTTTTCTTTGTGGCTCATTTCACTTAGCATCATCGTACCTAAAGCCACTCATTATGCTGCTATTGGCCTTATGACATTGATTTTATGTCTGAGTGACATTCCATTTTATATAAGTACCACAACATCTATATCCATTTTTTTTCCTTTCCTGGGATATATAAAGTGTACTGAAGTCGAGGTTCTTGTAAACAGAGCAGCCCTAAACTTTGGGTTGTCTGTGTGTTGTGGATTTTTAGTTTTCTCAAAATACACGCCCATGAGTGGAAGTGTGCTATGCTCTGTAGCTCTGTTTTAGAAAACAACATACAGTTCTCCAGAGAGGCTGTTGGCAATTTACATCCTGTCCATCGGCGTAACCAGGCTCCCTTTTCTCCATGGCCTGTCCTGCATTTGTGGTTTTTACACTATTTGTGGATGGCCCTTTTGACTGGAAGTAAGGGACACTTCTATGTAGTGTGGATTTGCAATGCCTGAGGGCTTGCTTGGCCAAAAAGGGCATATGCATTTTTTCCCGAATATATTCAATAAAATACACATAATCCCTTTTCAGCCAAGGGCAACATTGTCGAAATTCTGTCGCTTTTCATGTGCTTTAAAGACGACTCCAGTCTACCTCTTGAAATCTGTTTCCTTCTATTCTGCCTTGCATTCAAATCCTCTTCACTGCCTTTCCTCAATATATTTCTGGATGATAGTTGTCCTTTATAACTCTGCAAGTTTGTGAATTGCTGTGCCCCTGATTTCCATTTTTCAACTCGCCTCTTTGTGAGCTGGCTGCAATACCGCAGGATGGCTTTAGGCCCTAGTCTGGTTCCGGGGCTTCAGGCTGAGCCTTTGGTTAATTCTTCTTCCTGATGGGAAACTAGAGTGACATGTGCCCATCCAAACACCTACAGCTAATCTCTCATTTATTTCCCCTCTTCCTGTTCATCCTCTGCACAGTTTGCAAACTGTGCATAACGGGAGGGTAAAGGCGCTGACACTCCAAGTGGGGAGATTTTGAGTAATGCAGCTGGAATGGCGAAGCCGAGCACGACAAAAGGAAAAATGAGGTACCTTTTAGAAAACTTTCCCAATTACACAGTGTACCATCCACTGGGTTTCCCATGCATGGTTTTTTTTTTTTTTTTTTTTTTTTTTTTCTGTATGCGGGCCTCTCCCGTTGTGGAGCACAGGCTCCAGATGTACAGGCTCAGCGACCATGGCTCACGGGCACGGCCACTCCGCGGCATGTGGGATCTTCCCGGACCGGGGCACGAACCCGTGTCCCCTGCATCGCCAGATGGACTCTCAACCACTGCGCCACCAGGGAAGCCCCCCATGCATGTTTTAACTGGAGGAAGATTCCCTTAAACCTGCAGAGTTGGGACCACTAGAATGGATAGCACACAGTATTGCTCTAAGTGGTGTTCTTCTGTTCACACAACCTCAGCAATCTTGTCAGCACCAAGTGTCCAGTCTTATGTCTCATCCAGCTGTGGGTGTAAAGGTGGTCAATCTAGCTTGCATCACAGGCCCTGAACGTAGTTTTTAAAACTTTCTATCTGTTTTAGCATTTTGCTTTTAAAATTTATTTTTATAAGTGGGTTTAACTAAATTTCAGTGCTGTGTTCATGCATTTATACACTCACATGATTCCTTTATGGAGACATGAGAATACATATGTTTTAAAATACTTAGAGTCAGACATATTCCTCTGCAATGAATAGGGGGTGTTGAGTCCAGTTCATTGTGCCGGGAGTAGGTGTTGTCTATTAGATACATGGTTTATATAACGGTATCTGTGCTAATTTAAAACTGTGGTTTTATGCATCACCCCACATCGGCTTTCCCATTAAGCAGGCAGAAGATGTTTTCTAAATGTGTGAATCTGTTGTGTTTGTCATTCAGTTCATGTGTAGTCATGTGTACATTCCCGCTATAAGTGATACCTTATGATAAGATTAGTTACTCTGTAATCTTTCCTAACTCGGTTCATGTGTAGCCATGTTTACAGGACCTTCATAAGTGATATCTTATGATAAGTTTCTTTTTCTGTGTGACTAATTTCACTTAGAATCATCGTACCTGAATACACTCATTTTGCTGCTACAGGTCTTATGACATTGATTTCATGGCTGAGGGATATTCCATCGTACAAAATTACCTCAACTTTTTGAACCATATTTATCTTCAGTGGGATACTTAAGGTGTACCCAAGTTGAGGTTCTTGTTAGCAGTGCAGCCCTAATTATGGGGTGGCTCTGTCGTACTGATTTACAGTTTTCCAAAGGTATATTGCCTAGACTGGAAGTGCCTTTGGCTCTGTAGCTCTGTAGTTTACTTGTTTTATGGAACACAATGCACTCATCCAGAGTGGCAGTTGGCAATTTACATCCCGCCCATCAGCATAAAAAGGCTCCCGGTTCTCCAGGGCCTGTCTTGCCTTTCTGATTTTTAGACATTTTGCGGATGTCCCTTTTGTCCGGTCGGAAGAGAAACTACTTTGTAGTGCAGATTTGCATAGCCCACTTGCTTGCTTTTCCAAAAAGGGCGTTGAGTTTTCTCGTGAACGCATACGCTCTTTTTGGCCAAGTGCATCATAGTCGAAGTTGTGCCCCTCTTCATGTGCTTTAAAGGCAATTCCAACGTACCTCTTGAAATCAGTTTCCTGCTATTCTGCCTCGCTTTCAAGTCCGCATCGTTGCCATCCCTCAACAGATTTTTGGACGATAGTTGCCCTTTATTACTCTGCCAGTTTGTGAATTGCTGTGCCCCTGAGCTCCATTTTTTAATTCGTTTTTTGTGAGCTGAACGCAAGTCCTATATTTTGGTTCAGAACCTATACTGGTTTTCGGTGGGTGGCTGAGACTTTGGTTAATACTTCTTCCTCCTGGGAAATAAGAGTGACATGTGCCCGTCCAAATGCATAACAGCTACTCTCTCATTGGTTCTCCCACTTCCCTTTCATCCTTTGCCAAATTGGCAACATGTGCGATCCAGGAGGTTAAAGGGGCAGTCTCTCCATGTTGGGAGCTTGATAGTAAAGCAGTTGGAAAATCAAACTGTAGCACATGGAGAGGGACTATTTGTTGATTTTTAGAAACCTTTCATATTCACAGTGTGTCCATTCTCTAGGTTTCCCATACATGTTATAGCTATAGTAATATTCCCTTCAACCTGGAGAGTTGGGAACCATGGAATGGGTGCCATGCATTATTGCTTTAAAGGGTCTGGATTTGCTCACCCAATCTCACCAATCCTCTCAGTCCCATGTGTCCAGCCTTATGCCACATCCAGCTGTAGTTGTAGATAGTGTCATTGCAAGTTTCATCAGAGACCCTGAAGGAATTGTAAAGAATTTCCCTGTTTTTTTGTTTTGTTTTTGAAATTCCGTTTTATAGTGGGTTTGAGCTGATTCTCGCTACCTTGATTATGCCAGTCTAGAAACACTTGATTCCCTTATGGAGACATATCAATACATAGATTTTAAGATTCTTACTAGTCAGATATATTCCTCTGCGGGAAATATGGGATTTTGAATCCCTTTCCCTGAGGAAGGTGTTAGTCTTCCTTATTCCATAGTTGGTTTTTGAAACAGTAGTTGTGCTTATATCAAGCTCTGGTTTTATGCATCACCCGACCTCTCCTTCCCCCTTAAGCAGGCATAAGAGTGTTTTCTAAATGTGAGATTCTGTTCTCTTTCCTCACTCAGTTCATGTGTAGCCATGTTTACAGGATCTTCATAAGTGATATCTTATGATAAGCTTCTTTTTCTGTGTGACTTATTTCACTTAGAATCATCGTACCTGAATCCACTCATTTTGCTGCTACTGGTCTTATGACATTGATTTCATGTCTGAGGGAAAATCCATCGTATGTAAGTACCACGATTTTTTGAACCATTTTTATATTTCCTGGGATATTTAAGGTGTACCCAAGTTGACGTTCTTGTAAGCAGTGCAGGCCTAAATATTTGGGTGGCTCTGTCTTATTGATTTTCAGTTTTCCCAAGGTATATTCCATAGACTGGAAGTGCTCTTGGCTCTGTAGCTCTGTTGTTTACTTGTTTTAGGGAACACAATGCACTCCTCCAGAGAGGCAGTTGACAACTTACATCCCGCCCATCAGCATAACAAGGCTCCCTGTTCTCCAAGGCCTGTCTTGCCTTTCTGTTTTTTACCCATTTTGTGGATGTCCCTTTTGACCGGTGGGAAGTGATACTTCTTTGTAGTGCAGATTTGCATTGCCCACTTACTTGCTTGGCCAAAAAGGGCGTATGCGTTTTCTCCTGCATATATTCAGGAGAAAATGCATACGCCCTTTTTGGCCAAGTGCATCATTGTCGAAGTTGTGCCCCTCTTCCTGTGCTTTACAGACGATTTTAACATACCTCTTGAAATCTGTTTCCTGCTATTCGGCCTGACTTTCAAGTCCGCTTCGTTGCCTTCCCTCAACAGATTTCTGGAAGATAGTTGGCCTTTATTACTCTGCCAGTTTGTGAATTGCTCTGCCCCTGAGCTCCATTTTTCAACTCGTTTTTTGTGAGCTGAATGCAAGTCCAAAGTTTTGGTTCAGGAACTATACTGTTTCCCGGTGAGTGGCTGAGACTTTGGATAATTCTTCTTCCTGCCGGGCAATTAGAGAGTCATGTGTCCGTCCAAATGCCTAACAGCTACTCTCTCATTGGCTCTCCTTCTTCCCTTTCATCCTCTGCCAAATTGGCAACCTGTGAGAACCAGGAGGTTAAAGGGGCTGTCTCTCCAACTCGTGAGATTGATAGTAAAGCAGTTGGAAAGTCAAACTGGAGCACCAGGAGAGGGACTAGTCGTTGAGTTTTAGAAACTTTTCGTATTCACAGTGTGTCCATTCTCTAGGTTTCCCGTACATGTTATAACTCTAGTAATATTCCCTTCAACCTGGAGAGTTGTGACCCATGGAATGGGTGCCATGCATTATTGCTTTAAAGGGTCTGCATTTGCTCACCCAATCTCACCAATCCTCTCAGTCCCAAGTGTCCAGCCTTATGCCACATCCAGCTGTCAATGTACATAGGGTCATTCCAGGTTTCATCAGAGACCCTGAAGGAATTGTAAAGAATATCCCTGTTTTTTTGTTTTGTTTTTGAAATTCCTTTTTATAGTGGGTTTGAGCTGATTCTCGCTGCCATGTTTATGCCAGTCTAGACACACTTGATTCCCTTACAGAGACATATCAATACATAGGTTTTAAGATTCTTACTAGGCAGATATATTCCTCTGTGGGAAATATGGGGTTTTCAGTCCCTTTAACTGAGGAAGGTATAGGTAAGTCTTGTCTCTTCCATAGTTAGTTTTGGGAACGGTACATGTGCTTATATATATCTCTGATTTTATGCATCACCCCACCTCTCCTTCCCCCTTAAGCAGGCATAAGAGTGTTTTCTAAATGTGAGACTCTGTTCTCTTTCCTCACTCAGTTCATGTGTAGCCATGTTTACAGGATCTTCATAAGTGATATCTTATGATAAGCTTCTTTTTCTGTGTGACTTATTGCACTTAGAATCATCATACCTGAATCCACTCATTTTGCTGCTACTGGTCTTATGACATGGATTTCATGGCTGAGGGATATTCCATCGTACCAAAGTACCACAATATTTTGAACCATTTTTATATTTCCTGGGATATTTAAGGTGTACCCTAGCTGAGGTCGTTGTTAGCAGTGCAGCCCTAAATTTGGGGGTGGCTCTGTCTTATTGATTTTCAGTTTTCCCAAGGTATATTCCCTAGGCTGGAAGTACCCTTGGCTCTGTAGCTTTGTTGTTTACTTGTTTTAGGGAACACAATAAACTCCTCCAGTGAGGCAGTTGGCAGTTTACATCCCACCCATAAGCATAACAAGGTTCCCTGTTCTCCAGGCCCTGTCTTGCCTTTCTGGTTTTTACATATTTTGTGTATGTCCCTTTTGTCCGGTGGGAAGTGATACTTCTTTGTAGTGCAGATTTGCATTGCCCGCTTGCTTGCTTGGCCAAGATGGGCGTATGCGTTTTCTCCTGCATATATTCAGGAGAAAATGCATACGCCCTTTTTGGCCAAGTGCATCATTGTCGAAGTTGTGCCCCTCTTCCTGTGCTTTACAGACGATTCCAACGTACCTTTTGAAATCTGTTTCCTGCTATTCTGTCTCGCTTTCAAGTCCGCCTCGATGCCTTCCCTCAACAGATTTTTGTACGATAGTTGTCCTTTATTACTCTGCCTGTTTGTGAATTGCTGTGCCCCAGAGCTCCATTATTTTACTCGTTTTTGTGAGCTGAACGCAAGTGCAATATTTTGGTTCAGGAACTATACTGGTATCCGGTGGGTGTCTGAGACTTTGGTTAATTCTTCTTCCTCCCGGGAAACAAGAGTGACATGTGCCCGTCCAAATGCCTAACAGCTACTCTCTCATTGGTTCTCACTCTTCCATTTCATCCTGTGCCAAATTGGCAACCTGTGTGAAACAGGAGGTTAAAGGGTCTGTCTCTCCAAGTTGGGAGATTGATAGTAAAGCAGTTGGAGAGTCAAACCCGAGCACCAGGAGAGGGACTATTTGTTGAGTTTTAGAGACCTTTCGTATTCACAGTGTGTCCATTCTCTAGATTTCCCATACATGTTATAGCTGTAGTAATATTCCCTTCACCCTGAAGAGTTGGGACCCATGGAATGGGTGCCATGCATTATTGCTTTAAAGGGTCTGCATGTGCTCACCCAATCTAAACAATCCTCTCAGTCCCATGTGTCCAGCCTTATGCCACATCCAGCTGTCGTTGTAGATAAGGTCATTCCAGGTTTCATCAGAAACCCTGAAGGAATTGAAAAGAATTTCCCTGTTTTTTGTTTTGTTTTTGAAATTCCATTTTATAGTGGGTTTGAGCTGATTCTCACTGCCATGTTTATGCCAGTCTAGACACACTTGATTCCATTACGGGGACATATCAATACATAGGTTTGAAGATTCTTTCTAGTAAGATATATACCTCTGATTGGAATATGGGGAGTTGAGTCCCTTTCACTGTGGAAGGTGTAGTTCTTGGCTATTCCGTATTTGGTTTTTGGAACAGTACCTGAACTAATGTCAAAATCTGCTTTAATGTATCACCCCAACTCTCCTTCCCCCTTAAGCAGGCATAAGTATGTTTTCTAAATGTCAAACTCTCTTCTCTTTCCTAACTCAGTTCATGTGTAGCCATGTTTACAGGATCTTCATAAGTGATATCTTATGATAAGTTTAATTTTCTGTGTGACTTATTTCACTTAGAATCATCGTATCTGAATCCACTCATTTTGCTGCTACTTGTCTTATGACATTGATTTCATGGCTGAGGGATATTCCATCGTACGTCAGTACCACAAATTTTGAACCATTTTTATCTTTCCTTGGACATTTAAGGTGTACCCAAGTTGATGTTCTTGTAAGCAGTGCAGCCCTAAATTTGGGGGTGGCTCTGTCTTATTGATTTTCAGTTTTCCCGAGGTATATTCCCTAGACTGGAAGTGCCCTTGGCTTTTTAGCTCTGTTGTTTACTTTTTTTAGGGAACACAATGCACTCCTCCAGAGAGGCAGTTGGCAATTTACATCCCGCCCATCAGCATAACAAGGCTCCCTGTTCTCCAGGGCCTCTCTTGCCTTTCTGGTATTTACACATTTTGTGGATGTCCCTTTTGACTGGTAGGAAGTGATACTTCTTTGTAGTGCAGATTTGCATTGCCTGCTTGCTTGCTTGGCCAAAAAGGGTGTATGCGTTTTCTCCTGCATATATTCAGGAGAAAATGCCTAGGCCCTTTTTGGCCAAGTTCATCATTGTCGAAGTTGTGCCCCTCTTCCTGTGCTTTACAGACGATTCCAACATACCTCTTGAAATCTGTTTCCTGCTATTCCTCCTCACTTTCATGTGCGATTCGGTGCCTTCTCTCAACAGATTTCTGGACTATAGTTGACCTTTATTACTCTGCCAGTTTGTGAATTGCTCTCCCACTGAGGTCCATTTTCAACTCGTTTTTTTGTGAGCTGAATGCAAGTGCAATATTTTGGTTCAGGACCTATATTGGTTCCCTGTGGGTGGTTGCAACTTTGGTTAATTCTTCTTCCTGCTGGGAAATTAGTGTGACATATGTCCGTCCAAATGCCTAACATCTACTCTCTCATTGGTTCTCCCTCTTCCCTTTCATCCTCTGCCAAATTGGCAACATCTGAGAACCAGGAGGGTAAAGGGGCTGTCTCTCCAAGTTGGGAGATTGATAGTAAAGCAGTTGCAAAGTCAAACTGGAGCAACAGGATAGGGTCTATTCGTTGAGTTTTAGAAACTTTTCGTATTCACAGTGGGTCCATTCTCTAGGTTTCCATACATGTTATAGCTGTAGTAATATTCCCTTCAACCTGGAGAGTTGGGACCCATGGAATGGGTGCCATGCATTATTGCTTTAAAGGGTCTGCATTTGCTCAACCAATCTCACCAATCCTCTCAGTCCCAAGTGTCCAGCCTTATGCCACATCCAGCTGTCATTGTAGACAAGGTCATTCCACGTTGCATCAGAGATGCTGAAGGAATTGGAGAGAATGTCCCTGTTTTTTTGTTTTGTTTTTGAAATTCCGTTTTATAGTGGGTTTGTGCTGATTCTTGCTGCCATGTTTATGGCAGTCTAGACTCACTTGATTCCCTTATGGAGACATATCAACACATAGGTTTTAAGATTCTTACTAGTCAGATATATTCCTCTGCGGAAAATATGGGGTTTTGAGTCCCTTTCACTGAGGAAGGTATAGGTAGGTCTTGTCTATTCCATAGTTGGTTTTTGGAATGGTACCTGTGCTCATACCAAACTCTGGTATTATGCATCACCCACCTCTCCTTCCCTGTTAAGCAGGCATAAGAGTGTTTTCTAAATGTGAGACTCTGTTCTCTTTCCTAACTCTGTTCATGTGTAGCCTTGTTTACAGGATCTTCATAATTGATATCTTATGATACATTTCTTTTTCTGTGTGACATATTTCACTTAGAATCATCGTACCTGAATCCACTCATTTTGCTGCTACTGGTCTTATGACATTGATTTCATGGCTGAGGGATATTCCATCGTACCTAAGTACCACAATGTTTTGAACCATTTTTATATTTCCTGGGATATTTAAGGTGTACTCATGTTGAGGTTCGTGTAAGCAGTGCAGCCCTAAATTGTGGGGTGGCTCTGTTTTATTGATTTTCAGTTCTCCCAAGGTATATTCCCTAGACTGGAAGTGTCCTTGGCTCTGTAGCTCTGTTGTTTACTTTTTTTGGGGAACACAATGCACTCCTCCAGGCAGACAGTTGGCAGTTTACATCCCGCACATCAGCATAATAAGGCTCCCTGTTCTCCAGGGCCTGTCTTGAATTTCTGGTTTTTACCCTTTTTCTGGATGTCCCTTTGGACCGGTGGGAAGTGATACTTCTTTGTAGTGCAGACTTGCATTGCCCGCTTGCTTGCTTGGCCAAAAAGGGCGTATGCGTTTTCTCCTGAATATACTCAGGAGAAAATGCATATGCCCTTTTTGGCCAAGTGCATCATTGTCGAAGTTGTGCCCCTCTTCCTATGCTTTAAAGGCGATTCCAGCATACCTCTTGAAATCTGTTTCCTGCTATTCTGCCTCACTTACAAGTCCACCTTGTTGCCCTCCCTCAACAGATTTTTGGATGATAGTTGTCCTTTATTACTCTGCCAGTTTGTGAACTGCTCTGCCCTATAGCTCCATTTTTAACTCGTTTTTTGTGAGCTGAACGCAAGTCCAATATTTTAGTTCAGGAAATATACTGCTTCCTGGTAGGTGGCTGAGACTTTGGTTAATTCTTCTTCCTCCCGGGAAATAAGAGTGACATGTGCCCGTCCAAATGCCTAACAGCTACTCTCTCATTGGTTCTCCCTCTTCCCTTTCATCGTCTGCCAAATTGGCAACTTGTGCGATCCAGGAGTTTAAAGGAGCTGTCTCTCGAAGTTGGGAGATTTATACTAAAGCAGTTGGAAAGTCAAACTGGAGCACCAGGAGAGGGACTATTCTTTGAGTTTTAGAAACCTTTCATATTCACATTGTGTCCATTCTCTAGGTTTCCCATACATGTTATAGCTGTAGTAATATTCCCTTCAACCTTGAGAGTTGGGACACATGGAATGGGTGCCATGCATTATTGCTTTAAAGGGTCTGCATTTGCTCACCTAATCTCACCAATCCTCTCAGTCCCATGTGTCCAGCCTTATGCCACATACAGCTGTCATTGTAGATAGGGTCATTCCAGCTTTCATCAGAGAACCTGAAGGAATTTTAAAGAATTTCCCTGTTATTTTTGGTTTGTTTTTGAAATTCCTTTTTATAGTGGGTTTGAGCTGATTTTCGCTGCCATGATTATGGCAGTCTAGACACACTTGATTGCCTTACGGAGACATATCTGTACATTGGTTTTAATTTCTTACTAGTCAGATACATTCCTCTGCGGGAAATATGGGATTTTGAGTCCCTTTCACTGAGGAAGGTGTAGGTCTTGTCTATTACATAGTTGGTTTTCGGAACGATACGTGTGCTTATATCAAACTCTGGTTTTATGCATCACCCCACCTCTCCTTCCCCCTTAAGCAGGCATAAGAGTGTTTTCTAAATGTGAGACTCTGTTCTCTTTCCTAACTCCGTTCATGTGTAGCCATGTTTACAGGATCTTCATAAGTGATATCTTATGATAAGTTTCTTTTTCTGTGTGACTTATTTCACTTAGAATCATGGTACCTGAATCCACTCATTTTGCTGCTACTGGTCCTATGACATTGATTTCATGGCTGAGGGATATTCCATCGTACGTAAGTACCACAATTTTTTGCAAAAATTTTATCCTTCCTCGGATATTTAAGGTGTACCCAAGTTGAGGTTCTTGTTAGCATTGCAGGCCTAAATTTTGGGGTGGCTCTGTCTTATTGATTTTCAGTTTTCCAAAGGTATATTCCCTAGACTGGAAGTGCCCTTGGCTCTGTAGCACTGTTGTTTACTTGTTTTAGGGAACACAATGCACTCCTCCAGAGAGGCAGTGGGCAATTTCCATCCCGCACATTGGCATAACAAGGCTCCCAGTTCTCCAGGGCCTGTCTTGCCTTTCTGGTTTTTATCCATTTTGTGGATGTCCCTTTTGACCGGTGGGATGTGATATTTCTTTGTAGTGCAGATTTGCATTGCCCGCTTGCTTGCTTGGCCAAAAGGGGCGTATGCCTTTTCTCCTGAATATATTCAGGAGAAAACGCATACGCCCCTTTTTGGTCAAGTGCATCATTGTCGATGATGTGCCCCTCTTCCTGTGCTTTAAAGGTGATTCCTACGTACCTCCTGAAATCTTTTTCCTGCTATTCTGCCTCGCATTCAAGTCCACCACGTGTCCTTCCCTCAACAGATTTTTGGACGATAGTTGTCTATTACTCTGCCAGTTTGTGAATTCCTGTGCCCCTGAGCTCCATTTTTTAACTTGTTTTTTGTGAGCTGAACGCAAGACCAAAATTTTGGTTCAGGACCTATACTGGTTCCCTGTGGCTGGCTGAGACTTTGGTTAATTCTTCTTCCTCCCGGGATATAAGACTGACATATGCCCGTCAAAATGCCTAACAGCTACTCTCTCATTGGTTCTCCCTATTCCCTTTCCTCCTCTGTCAAATTGGCAACGTGTGAGAACCAGGAGGTTAAAGGTGCTTTCTCTCCAAGTTGGGAGATTGATAGTAAAGCAGTTGGAAAGTCAAACCGGAGGACCAGGAGAGGGACTATTCGTTGAGTTTTAGAGACCTTTCGTATTCACCGTGTGTCCATTCCCAAGGTTGCCCGTACATGTTATATCTGTAGTAATATTCCCTTCAACCTGGAGACAAGGGACCCATGGAATGGGTGCCATGCATTATTGCTTTAGAGGGTATGCATTTGCTCACCCAATCTCACCAATCCTCTCAGTCCCATGTGTCCAGCCTTATGCCACATCCAGCTGTCATTTTAGATAGGGTCTTTCCAGGTTTCATCAGAAATCCTGAAGGAATTGTAAAGAATTTCCCATTATTTTTTGTTTTTCAAATTCCTTTTTATAGTGGGTTTGAGCTGATTCTCACTGCCATGTTTATGCCAGTCTAGACACACTTGATTCCCTTATGGAGACATATCAATACATAGGTTTTAAGATTCTTACTAGTCAGATATATTCCTCTGCGGGAAATATGGGGTTTTGAGTCCCTTTCACTGAGGAAGGTGTAGGTCTTGGCTATTCCATACTTGGTTTTTGGAACGGTACCTGTGCTTATATCAAACTCTGGTTTTATGCATCACCCCACCTCTCCTTCCCCCTTAAGCAGGCATAAGAGTGTTTTCTAAATGTGAGACTCTGTTCTCTTTCCTAACTCCGTTCATGTGTAGCCATGTTTACAGGATCTTCATAACAGATATCTTATGATAAGTTTCTTTTTCTGTGTGACTTATTTCACTTAGAATCATCGTACCTGAATCCACTCATTTTGCTGCTACTGGTCTTATGACATTGATTTCATGGCTGAGTGATATTCCATCATACGTAAGTACCACAATATTTTGAACAATTTTTATCTTTCTTGGTATACTTAAGTTGTACCCAAGTTGAGGTTCTTGTAAGAAGTGCAGCCGTAAATTTTGGGGTTGCTGTGTCTTATTGATTTTCAGTTTTCCCAAGAAATATTCCCTAGACTGGAAGTGCCCTTGGCTCTATAGCTCTGTTGTTTACTTGTTTTAGGGAACACAGTGCACTCCTCCAGAGAGGCAGTTGGCAATTTACATCCCGCCCGTCAGCATAAAAAGCCTCCCTGTTCTCCAGGGCCTGTCTTGCCTTTCAGGTTTATACCCATTTTGTGGATGTCCCTTTTGACCGGTGGGAAGTGATACTTCTTTGTAGTGCAGATTTACATTGCCTGCTTGCTTGTTTGGCCAAAAAGGGCGTATGCGTTTTCTGCTGAATATATTCAGGAGAAAACGCATACACCCTTTTTGGCAAAGTGCATCATTGTCGAAATTGTGCCGCTCTTCCTGTGCTTTAAAGGCGATTCCAACGAACCTCTTGAAATCTGTTTCCTGCTATTCTGCCTCGCTTTCAAGTCCGCCTCGATGCCTCCCCTCAACAGATTGTTGGACGATAGTTGCCCTTTATTACTCTGCCATTTTGTGAATTGCTGTGCCCCTGAGTTACATTATTTAACTCGTTTTTTTGTGAGCTGAACGCAAGTCCAATATTTTGGTTCAGGACCTCTACTGGTTTTCGGTAGGTGACTGAAACTTTGGTTAATTCTTCTTCCTCCCGGGAAACAAGTGTGACATGTGCCCGTCCAAATGCCTAACAGCTACTCTCTCATTGGTTCTCGTCTTGCCATTCATCCTTTGCCAAATTGGCAACCTGTGCGAAACAGGAGGTTAAAGGTGCTGTCTCTCTAGGTTGGGAGATTGATAGTAAAGCAGTTGGAAAGTCAAACCTGAGCACCAGGAAGGGGAGTATTCGTTGAGTTTTAGAGACCATTTGTATTCACAGTGTGTCCATTCTCTAGGTTTCCCATACATGTTATAGCTGTAGTAATATTCCCTTCAACGTGGAGAGTTGGGACCCATGGAATGGGTGCCATGCATTATTGCTTTAAAGGGTCTGCATTTGCTCTCCAAATCTCACCAATCCTCTCAGGCCCATGTTTCCAGCCTTATGCCACTTCCAGCTGTTGTTGTAGATAGGGTCATTCCACGTTTCATCAGAGACCCTGAAGGAATTGTAAAGAATTTCCCTTTTTTTTTTGTTTTTGAAATTCTTTTTATAGTGGGTTTTAGCTGATTCTCGCTGCAAAGTTTATGCCAGTCTAGACACACTTGATTCCCTTACGGAGACATATAAATACATAGGTTTTATGATTCTTACTACTCAGATACATTCCTCTGCCGGAAATATTGGATTTTGAGTCCCTTTCACTGAGCAAGGTGTAGGTCTTGTCTATTCCAGAGTTGGTTTTTGGAACGGTACCTGTGCTTATATCAAACTCTGGTTTTATGCATCACCCCACCTCTCCTTCCCCCTTAAGCAGGCATAACAGTGTTTTCTAAATGTGAGACTCTCTTCTCTTTCCTATCTCAGCTCATGTGTAGCCATGTTTATAGGACCTTCATAAGTGATATCTTATGATAAGTTTCTTTTTCTGTGTGACTTATTTTACTTAGAATCATCGTACCAGAATCCACTCATTTTGCTGCTACTGGTCTTATGACACTGATTTCATGGCTGAGGGATATTCCATCGTACGTAAGTACCACAATTTTTGAACCATTTTTATATTTCCTGGGATATTTAAGGTGTACCCAAGTTGAGGTTGTTGTAAGCAGTGCAGCCCTAAATTGTGGGGTGGCTCTCTCTTCTTGATTTTCAGTTTTCCCAAGGTATATTCCATAGACTGGAAGCGCCCTTGGCTCTGTAGCTCTGTTGTTTACTTGTTTTAGGGAACACAATGCACTCCTCCAGAGAGGCAGTTGACAACTTACATCCCGCCCATCAGCATAACAAGGCTCCCTGTTCTCCAAGGCCAGTCTTGCCCTCTGGTTTTTACCCATTTGTGGATTTCCCTTTTGACCGGTGGGAAGTGATACTTCTTTGTAGTGCAGATTTGCATTGCCTGCTTGCTTGCTTGGCCAAAAAGGGCGTATGTGTTTTCCCCTGCATATAGTCAGGAGAAAATGCGTATGCCATATTTGTCCAAGTGCATCATTGTTGAAGTTGTGCCCCAATTCCTGTGCTTTACAGGTGATTCCAACGTACCTCTTGAAATCTGTTTCCTGCTATTCTGCCTCGGTTTCAAGTCCGCTTCGTTGCATTCCCTCAACAGATTTCTGGACGATAGTTGGCCTTTATTACTCTGCCAGTTTGTGAATTGCAGTGCCCTTGAGCTCCATTTTTCAACTCGTTTTTTTGTGAGCTGAACGCATGTGCAAAATTTTGGTTCAGGACCTATACTCGTTCCCCGTGGTTGGTTGAAACTTTTGTTAATTCTTCTTCCTGCCGGGAAATTAGAGTCACACGTGCCCGTCCAAATGCCTAACAGCTACTCTCTCATTGGTTCTCCCTCTTCCCTTTCATCCTCTGCCAAATTGGCAACCTGTGAGAACCAGGAGGTTAAAGGGGCTGTCTCTCCAAGTTGGGAATATGATAGTAAAGCAGCTGGAAAGTCAAACTGGAGCACCAGGAGAGGGACTATTCACTGAGTTTTGGAAACCATTCGTATTCACAGTGTGTCCATTCTCTAGGTTTCCCATACATGTTATAGCTGTAGTAATGTTCCCTTCAACCTGGAGAGTTGGGACCCATGGAATGGGTGCCATGCATTATTGCTTTAAGGGGTCTGCATTTGCTCACCCAATCTCACCAATCCTCTCAGTCCCAAGTGTCCAGCCTTATGCCACATCCAGCTGTCATTGTAGACAGGGTCACTCCACGTTTCATCAGAGACCCTGAAGGAATTGTAAAGAATGTCCCTGTTTTTTTTCTGTTTTTGTAATTCATTTTTATAGTGGGTTTGAGCTGATTCTCGCTGCCATGTTTATGCCAGTCTAGACACACTTGATTCCTTACAGACACATATCAATACATAGGGTTTAAGATTCTTACTAGTCAGATATATTCCTCTGCGGAAAATATAGGGTTTTGAGTCCCTTTCACTGAGGAAGGTATACCTAGGTCTTGTCTATTCCATAGTTGGTTTTGGGAACGGTACCTGTGCTTATATCAAACTCTGGTTTTATGCATCACCCCACCTCTCCTTCCCCCTTAAGGAGGCATGAGAGTGTTTTCTAAATGTGAGACTCTGTTCTCTTTTCTAACTCAGTTCATGTGTAGCCATGTTTACAGGATCTTCTTAAGTGATATCCTATGATAAGCTTCTTTTTCTTTGTGACTTATTTCACTTAGAATCATCGTACCTGAATCCACTCATTTTGCTCCTACTGGTCTTACGAAATGGATTTCTTGGCTGAGGGATATTCCATCGTATGTAAGTACCACAAATTCTTGAAACATTTTTATATTTCCTGGGATATTTAAGGTGTACCCAAGTTGAGGTTCTTGTAAGCAGAGCAGCCCTAAATTTTGGGGTGGCTCTGTCTTATTGATTTTCAGTTTTCCCAAGGTATATTCCCTAGACTGCAAGTGCCCTTGTCTCTGTAGCTCTGTTGTTTACTTGTATTAGGGAACACAATGCACTCCTCCAGAGAGGCAGTTGGCAATTTACATCATGCCCATCAGCATAACAAGGCTCCCTGTTCTCCAGGACCTGTCTTGCCTTTCTGGTTTTTACCCATTGTGTCGATGTCCCTTTTGACCGGTGGGAAGTGATACTTCTTTTTAGTGCAGATTTGCATTGCCCACTTGCTTGTTTCGCCAAAAAGGGCATATGCGTTTTCTGCTGAATATATTCAGGAGAAAACGCATACGCCCTTTTTGGCCAAGTGCATCATTGTCGAAGTTGTGCCCCTCTTTCTGTGCTTTAAAGGCGATTCCAACGTACCTCTTGAAATCTGTTTCTGGCTATTCTGCCTCGCTTTCAAGTCCGCCTCGTTGCCTTCCCTCAACAGATTTTTCGAAAATAGTTGTCCTTTATTACTCTGCCTGTTTGTGAATTGCTGTGCCCCAGAGCTCCATTATTTAACTCGTTTTTTGTGAGCTGAACGCAAGTCCAAAATTTTGGTTCAGGACCTATAATGGTACCGGGTGGGTGGCTGAGACTTTGGTTAATACTTCTTCCTCCCGGGAAACAAGAGTGACATGTGCCCGTCCAAATGCCTAAGAGCTACTCTCTCATTGGTTCTCCCTCTTCCGTTTCATCCTCTGCCAAATTGGCAACCTGTGTGAACTAGGAGGTTAAAGGGGCTGTCTCTCCAATTTGGGAGATTGATAGTAAAGCTGTTGGAAAGTCAAACCGGAGCACCAGGATAGGGACTATTTGTTGAGTTTTAGAGACCTTTCGTATTCACAGTGTGTCCATTCTCTAGGTTTCCCGTACATGTTATAGCTGTAGTAATATTCCCTTCACCCTGGACTGTTGGGACCATTGGAATGGGTGCCATGTATTATTGCTTTAAAGAGTCTGCATTTGCTCACCCAATCTCACCAATCCTCTCAGTCCCATGTGTCTAGGCTTATGCCATATCCAGCTGTCGTTGTAGATAGGGTCATTCTAGGTTTCATCAGAGACCCTGAAGGAATTGAAAAGACTTTCCCTGTTCTTTTGTTTTGTTTTTGAAATTCCATTTTATAGTGGATTTGAGCTGATTCTCACTGCCATGTTTATGCCAGTCTAGACACACTTAATTCCATTACGGGGACATATCAATACATAGGTTTTAAGATTCTTACTGGTAATATATATCCCTCTGCATGGAATATGGGGAGTTGAGTCCCTTTCACTGAGGAAGGTGTAGGTCTTGTCTATTCCGTATTTGGTTTTTGGAAAGGTACCTGTACTAATATCAAACTCTGGTTTTATGCATCACCCCACCTCTCCTTCCCCCTTAAGCAGGCATAAGCATGTTTTTTAAATGTGAGTCTCTCTTCTCTTTCCTAACTCAGTTCATGTGTAGCCAGGTTTACAGGATCTTCATAAGTGATATCTTATGATAAGTTTCTTTTTCTGTGTGACTTATTTCACTTAGAATTATCGTACCTGAATCCACTCATTTTGCTGCTACTGGCCTTATGACATTGATTTCATGGCTGAGGGATATTCCATCGTACGTAAGTACCACAGTTTCTTGAACCATTTTTGTCTTTCCTGGGATATTTAAGGTGTACGCAAGTTGAGGTTTTTGTAAGCAGTGCAGCCCTGAATTTTGGTGTCGATCTCTCTTATTTATTTTCAGTTTTCCAAAGGTATATTCCCTAGACTGGAAGTGCTCTTGGCTCTGTAGCTCTGTTGTTTACTTGTTTTAGGGAACACAATGCACTCCTCCAGAGAGGCAGTTGGCAATTTACATCATGCCCATCAGCATAACAAGGCTCCCTCTTCTCCAGGGCCTGTCTTGCCTTTCTGGTTTTTACACTTTTTGCGGATGTCGCTTTTGACCGGTCGGAAGTGATACTTAGTTGTAGTGCTGATTTGCATTGCCCACTTGCTTGCTTGTCCAAAAAGGGCATATGTGTTTTCTCCTGAATATATTCACGTGAAAACCCATAAGCCCTTTATGGCCATTTCCATTATTTTCGAAGTTGTAATGCTTTTCCTGTGTTTAAAGGCGATTCCAATTAACCTCTTGAAATCTGCTTCATGCCATTCTTCCTCATTTTCTCTTCGGCCTCGTGGCTTTCCCTCAACAGATTTTTGGCAGCGAGTAGTCCTTTATAACTCTGCAGGTTAGTGAATTGCTGTGGCCCTGAGCTCCATTTTTCAACTCGCGTTTTTGTGAGCTGACCGCAAATCAACAGTTTTGCTTCTGGACTTACACTGGTTCTAGGGGGCAGGCTGAGACTTTGGTTAATTCCTCTTTGTGACGGGAAATTAGAGAGACATGTGGCCGTCCAAATGCCTACAGCTACTCTCTCATTGGTTCTCTCTCTTCCCTTATATACTCTGCACAATTTGCCAACTGTGCGAACCAGGAGGTTATAGGGGCTGACTTTCCAAGTTGGGAGATTGATAGTAAAGCAGTTGGAATGTCAAACTGGAGTACAAGTAGAGTTTTAGAAACCTTTCACCATCAGATGGTTTCCATTCTCTAGGTTCCCATACACGTTATAACTGTAGTGATATTCCCTTCTACCTGGAGAGTTGGGAACCATGGAATGGGTGGCAGGCATTATTGCTTTAAAGGGTCTGCATTTTTTCACCCAATCTCACCAATCCTCTCAGTCCCAAGTGACCAGCCTTATGCCACATCCAGCTGTCATTGTAGATACGGTCATTCCAGGTTTCATCAGAACCCCTGAAGGTATTGTGTAAGAATTTTACTGTTTTTATGTTTTGTTTTGAAATTCATTTTTATAGTGTGTTTGAGCTGATTCTCACTGCCATGTTTATGTCATTCTAGACACACTTGGTTCCCTTACGGAGACATATCAATACATAGGTTTTAAAATTCTTACTAGTCAGATATATTTCTCTGCAGGGAATATGGATGTTGAGTTCCGTTCACTGAGGAAGGAGTAGGGCTTGTCTCTTCTGTTTTTGGATTATGGAACGGTACCTGTGCTAATATCAATCTTATGTTTTGTGCATCTCCCCACCTCTCATTACCCTTAAGCAAGCGTTAGATTGTTTTCTAAATCTGAGACTCTGTTCTCTTCCCTAAATCAGTTCATATGTAGCCATGTTTACATTCCCTTCATAAGTGATATCTTATGTCAGAATGCACCATGGCCGTTCTCATAATAATGCTCCATGTCCCCTGTCATCACAATGCACCATGCCCTGGTTATCACAATGCTCCATGTCCCTTGTCATCACAATTCTCCACGTCCTTGTGATCACAGTGCTACATGACACTTCTCATCAAAATATAACATGCTCTTGTCATCACAATTCTCCATCCACTTGTCATTGCAATGCTCCATGCACTTGTCATCACAATGCTCCATTCACATGTCATCACAAAGCTCCATGCCCTTGTCATCACAATGTTCCATGACCCCTGTCATCACAATGCTCCCTGACACCTGTCATCACAATGCTTCATGCCCCATGTCACTACAGTGCTCCATGATGCTCGACATCACAATTACCCAAGGTCTTTTCATCACAATGCTCATTGGCCAATATCATCACAATGCTCCATGACCACTGTCATCACAACTCTCCATGACACCTGACAACACAATGATTCGGGACACTTGTCATCACAATATTCCATTCCCTAGCCATCACAATGCTCCATGACACCTGTCATCACAATACTCCATGAACATTTTCAGCCCAATGTCCCATGACCCTTGTCATCACAAACCTCCATGCCCTTGTCATCACAATGCTCCATTACCTTTGTCATCAGAATCCTCCATGACACTTGGCATCACAATGCTCCATGCCATTGTCATCACAATGGGCCATTACATATGTCATCACAATTCTCCCTGACAACTGTCTTCACAATAATTCATGACCTGGTTATCACAATGCTCCATGCCCTTGTCATCATAATGCACCATTCCAACTCTCATCGCAAGAATCCTTGAAACTTATTAGAACAATGCTCCATGCCCTTGTCATCACAATGCTCCATGCCCTTGTTATCACAATGCTACATGACCCCTGTCATCACAATGCTCCGTGACTCCAGTCATCACAATGCTTCATGAACTTTGTCATCACAATTGTCCATGTCCTCGTCATCAACAGTCTCTATGACCTTTTTAACGACAATGCTCCATGAAGTTTTCATCACAATGCTCTTTGACCCTTGACATCACAATGCTCTATGTCTTTCTCAGCACAATGCTCCATGACCCTTGTCATCACAATGCTCCATGCGCTTGTTAGCACAATGCTTCATGACACATGTCATCTCAATGCACCATGCGCTTGTCATCACAGTGCTCCACAAACTTCTCATCACCATGCTGCATAAAACTTCTCATCACAATGCTCCATGCACTTCTCATCAAAATGCTCTCTCTCCACTGATATCCCAATGCTACATAACTATTGGTCACAATACCCCCTCACCCCTGTCATCACAATGTCCATGACTCCTGTCATCACAATAATACATGCACTTATAATCACAATGTTCGATGACCCCTGACATCACAATGTTCCATAACACCTGTCATCAAAATGTTCCATGACACTTTTCATTAAATTGCTCCATGACCCTGTCATCAGAATGCTCCTTGCCCTTCTCATCACAATGCACATCGCCCTTGCCATGAAAATGCTCCATGACATTTGTCATCACAAATATCCATGACCCTTGGCATCACAATGCTCCATGTCATTGTTATCTCAATGCTCCATGAACGCTCTCATCACATTGCTCCATGCCCTTGTCTTCACAAAGCTCCATGATACATATCTTCAGAATGCTCCATGGCCTTCTCATCACAATGCTCCATGCCCTTGCCATCACAATGCTCCATTTCGCCTGTGAGAACAATGCTCCATGACCCCTGCCATAACAATGTTCCATGGCCTAGTCATCACAAGGTTCCATAACACATGTCATCACAATGATAAAGACCCCTGTAATAACAATGCTCCATGCACTTGTCATCACAAAGCTCCATGACGCATGTCATCAGAATGTTCCATGGCCTTCTCCTCACAGTTCTCCATGCCCTTGTCATCAAAATGCTCCATGATTTGTCATCACAAAACTCCATGATATTTGGCATCACAATGCTCCATGCACTTCTCATCAAAATGCTCTCTCACCACTGATATCACAATGCTACATCACTATTTGTCACAATACTCCCTCACCCCTGTCATCACAATGTTCCAAGACTCCTGTCATCACAATGCTACATGCACTTATCATCACAATGTTCGATGACCCCTGACATCACAATGTTCCATAACACGTGTCATCAAAATATTCCAAGACACTTTTCATCAAATTGCTCCATGACCCTGTCATCAGAATGCACCCTGCCTTTCTCATCACAATGCACAACGCCCTTACCATCAAAATGCTCCATGTCCTTTGTCATCACAAAGATCCATGACCCTTGGCATCACAATGCTCAATGTCATTGTCATCACAATTCTCCATGAACAATCTCATCACATTGCTCCTTGCCCTTGTCTTCACAAAGCTCCATGACACATGTCATCAGAATGCTCCATGGCCTTCTCATCACAATGCTCCATGTCCTTGCCATCACAATGCTCCATTACCCCTGTCATAACAATGCTCCATGACCCCTGCTATCACGGTGTTCCATGGCCTTGTCATCACAAATCTCCATGTCTCTTCTCATCACAATGCACCAAGAACCTTGTAATCACAATGATCTATGCCCCTTTTCATCTCAAAGATCCATGAACCCAGTCATCACAATGCACCATGCCCATCATCATAATGCTTCATGCTATTGTCATCACAATGAAATCAAAATGCTCCATGACCTCTGTCATATCAATGCTCCAAACCCTTGTGATCACAATATTCCATATCACTTGTCATCAAAATGCCCCATGACGCTCGTCATCACAATTATCCATCGTCTGCTCATCACAATGCTCCATGACCTTTGTCATCACAATGCTCAATATACTTGTCATCAAAATGCTCCCTGACACTTTTTGTCTGTATGCTCCTTGACCCCTGTCATGACAAGGCTCCATGCCTTTTTCATCACAATGATCCATGTCCTTTTCATCACAATGCTCCAATACCAATGTAATCTCAATGCTCCATGCCCTTGTCATCACAAAGCTGAATGACGCATGCCATCAGAATTCTCCTTGGTCTGCTCCTCAAAATGCTCCTTGCCCTTGTCATCACAATGTTCCAAGACCCCTGTAATCACTATGCTCCATGCCCGTGTCATCAAAACCTCCATGATGCATGTCATCAGAATGCTCCATGGCCTTCTCATCACAATGCTCCATGCCCTAGTGATCACAATGCTCCAAGACCCCTGTAATCACAATGCTCCATGCCAGTTTTCATCAGAATGCTCCATGAGACTTGTCATCACAAGTCTCCATGGCCATCTTCTCACAAAGTTCCAGGACATTGTCATCACCATGCTCTATTCCCTTGTCATCACAATGCTCCATGACCCCTGTCATCACAATAATCCATGAACATTTTCAGCCCAGTGATCCACGACCTTCTCATCACAATGCTACATGACCAATATCATCACAATACTCCATGACCACTGTCAACACAACACTCCTTGACACCTGAAAACACAATGATCCGGGACTCTTGTCATAACAGTGCTCCATTCCCTAGTCATCACAATGCTCCATGACCCCTGTCATCACAACACTCCATGAACATTTTTAGCCCAGTGCTCCAGGACCCTTGTCATCACAATGATCCATAACATTGTCACCCCAGTCCTCCATTACCACTGTATTCACAATGCTCCATGACGCTTGTCATCATAGTGCTCCATGACACCTGTCATCACAATGCTCCATGCCTTTGTCAGCAAAATGCTACATGAGATTGTCATTACAATATTCTATGCACTTGTCCTCACAATACTCCATTTCCATTGTCATCACAATCCTCCATGAACCTTGGGATCACATTGTTTCTTGCCCTTGTCATCACAATTCTCCCTGCTCCTTGAAATCAAAATGATCCATTACCTCTGTCATCACAATGCTCCAAACACTTGTGATCACAGTGTTCCATAACACTTGTCATCACAATGCTCCATGATGCCTGTCATCAAAATACTCCATGCCCTTTTAATCACAATGCTCCATGACCTTTGTCATCACAATTCTCAATACACTTGTCATCACAATGCTCCATGCGCTTGTCAGCACAATGCTCCATGACACGTCATCACAATGCACCATGCGCTTGTCATCACAATGCTCCTTAAAATATGTCATCACAATGCTCCATGCACTTCTCATCAAAATGCTCTCTCACCACTGATATCACAATGCTACATCACTATTTATCACAATACTTCATCACTCCTGTCATCACAATGCTACATGCACTTTTCATCACAATGCTCCATGACCTTTGTCATCAAAATTCTCAATAAACTTGTCATCACAAGGCTCCCTGACACTTGTCTTCAGAATGCTCCTTGAACACTGTCACGAAAAGGCTCCATGGCTTTTCCATCACAATGACCCATGCCGTTTTCATCACAATGCTCCATGCCATTGTCATCAAAATACTCCACAAGCTTGTCATTAGAATGTTCCATGACACTTGCCATCAAAATAATCCATGCACTTTTCATCGCAATGCTCCAATCCATTGTCATCACAATGCTCCATTTCCTTTGTCATCAGAATCCTCCATGACACTTGACATCACAATGCTCCATGCCATCGTCATCACAATGGGCCATTACATATGTCATCACAATGCTCCCTGACACCTGTCTTCACAATACTGCATGACCTGGTCATCACAATGCTCCATGCCCTTGTCATCACAATGTGCCATTCCAACTGTCATCGCAATAATCCATGAAACTTATTAGACAAATGTTCCATGCCCTTGTCATCACAATGTTCCATGCCCTTGTTATCACAATGCTCCATGACCCCTGTCATCACAATGCTCCGTGACCCCAGTCATCACAGTCCGTCATGACCTTTGTCATCACAATGGTCCATGCCCTCGTCATCAAAACTCTCTGTGACCTTTTTAACCACAATGCTCCAAGAACTTTTCATCACAATGCTCTTTGACCCTTGTCATCACAATGATCTATGCCTTTCTCAGCACAATGCTCCATGAACCTTGTCATCAAAATGCTCCATGCGCTTCTCAGCACAATGCTCCATGACACATGTCATCAGTATTCACCATGCGCTTGTCATCACAGTGCTCCACAATCTTGTCATCACAATGCTCCTTAAAATTTGTCATCACAATGCTCCATGCACTTCTCATCAAAATGCTCTCTCACCACTGATATCACAATGCTACATCACTATTTGTCACAATACTCCCTCACCCCTGTCATCACAATGTTCCATGACTCCTGTCATCACAATGCTACATGCACTTATCATCACAATGTTAGATGACCCATGACATCACAAAGTTCTATAACACCTGTCATCAAAATGTTCCATGACACTTTTCATCAAATAGCTCCAAGACCCTGTCATCATAATGCTCCCTGTCCTTCGCATCACTATGCACAACTCCCTTGCCACCAAAATGTTCCATGACCTTTGTCATCACAAAGATCCATGACACTTGGCATCACAATGTTCCATGTCATTGTCATCACAATGCTCCATGAACCCTCTCATCACATTGCTCCATGACGTTGTCTTCACATAGCTCCATGACACATGTCATTAGAATGCTTCATGACCTTCTCATCACAATGTTCCATGCCCTTGACATCACAGTGATCTATTAACCCTGTCATAACAATGCTCCATGACCCCTGCTATCACGATGTTCCATGGCCTTGTCATCACAAGGCTCCATGACCCTACTCATCACAATGCTCCAAGAACACTGTAATCACAAGGCTCTATGTCACTTTTCATCTCAGTGATCCATGAACACTGTCATCACAATGCACCATGCCCATCATCATAATGCTTCCTGCTATTGTCATAACAATGAAATCAAAATGCTCCAAGACCTCTGTCATAACAATGCTCCAAACCCTTGTGATCACAATATTCCATAACACTTGTCATCACAATGCCCCATGACGCTCGTCATCACAATTATCCATTGTCTTCTCATCACAATGCTCCATGACCTTCGTCATCACAATGCTCAATACAGTTGTCATCAAAATGCTCCCAGACACTTGTTGTCTGTATGCTCATTTTACCCTGTCATGACAAGGCTCCATGCCTTTTTCATCACAATAATCCATGCCCTTTTCAACACAATGCTCCCAGACCCATGTAATCACGATGCTCCATGCCCTTGTCATCACAAAGCTCAATGATGCATGCCATAAGAATGCTCCTTGGTTTTCTCCTCACAATGCTCCATGCCCTTGTCATCACAAAGTTCCAAGACCCCTGTAATCACAATGCTCCATGCCCTTTTTCATCAGTATGCTCCATGAGACTTGTCATCACATGGCTCCATGGTTTTGTCATCATAATGCTCCAAGCCCTAGTCATCACAATGCTCCATTATATTTGTCATCACAATTCTCCATTACATTTGGCATCACAATGCTCCCTGCCATTGTCATCGCAATGGACTATGACATATGTCATCACAATGCTCCCTGACACCTGTCTTCAAAATACTCCATGACCTTCTCATCACAATGCCCCATGCCCTTGTCATCACCATGTACCATGTCCACTGTCATCAAAATAATCTATGAAAATTGTCAGACCAATGTTCAATTCCCCGTCATCACAATGCTCCATGCCCTTGTTATCACAATGCTCCATGACCCCTGTCATCACAATGTCCCGTGACTGCAGTCATCACAATGCTTCATAACGTTTGTCATCACAACAGTCCATGCCCAGGTCATCACAAGGCTCTGTGTCCTTTGTACACACAATGTTCCATGAACTTTTCATCACAATGCTCTGTGACCCTTGTCATCCCAATGCTCCATGCCTTTGTCAGAACAATGCTCCATGACCCTTGTCATCACAATGTGCCACGCGCTTTTCATCACAATGATCCACAACCTTGTCATCGCTATGCTCCATAAACTTTGTAATCACAATGCTCCAGGCACTTCTCATCCAAATGCTCTCTCACCTGAGATATCTCCATGTTCCATCACAAGTTATCACAATCCTCCCTCATCCCTGTAATCACAGTGTTCCATGACCCCTGTCATCACAATGCTACATCCCCTTATCAACACAAAGTTCCATGACCCCTGACATCACAATGTTCCATAACCCCTGCCATCAGAATTCTCCATGACCCTTTTCATCCCAAAGCTCCATGACCCATGGCATCACAATGTTCTATAACCACTGTCATCAAAATATTCCATTACACTTTTCATCAAATTGCTCCATGACCCTATCATCAAAATGCTCCCTGCCCTTCTCATCACAATGCACCACACACTTGTCATCAAAATGCTCCCTGACAATTGTCATCACAATGCTCCATGAGCCTTGGCATCACAATGCTCCATGTCATTGCCATCACAATGCTCCATGAACCCTCTCATCACATTGCCCCATGCCCTTGTCATCACAAAGCTCCATGACACTTGTCATCACAATGCTCGATGCCCTTCTCATCACAATGCTCCATGCCCTTGTCATTACAATCATCCATGACCCAAGTATCACAGTGTACCGTGCCCTTGTCATCACAATGCTCCATGCCCACACTCATCACAATAATCCATGAAATATTTCAGACTAATGGTCAATGCCATTCTCATCACAATGTTCCATTACCTCTGTCATAACAATGCTCCATGACCCCTGCCATCACAGTGTTCCACGGCCTTGTCATCACAAGGCTCCAAGACCCCTGTAATCACAATGCTCCATGCCCTTGTCATCACAAAGCTCCATGACGCATGCCATCAGAATGTTCCATGGCCTTCTCCTCACAATGCTCCATGCCCTTGTCATCACAATGCTCCAAGACCCCTGTAATCACAATGCTCCATGCCCCTATTCATCAGAATGCTACATGAGACTTTTCATCAAAAGTCTCCATCGTCATCTCATCACAATGCTCCAGGACCTTGTCATCACCATGCTCCATTCCCTAGTCATCACAATGCTCCATGACCCCTGTCATCACAATATTCTATGAATATTTTCAACCCAATGCTCCATGACCTTCTCATCACAATGCTCCATGACCAGTATCATCACAATGCTCCATGACCACTGTCATCACAATGCGCCATTCCAACTGTCATCACAATAATCCATGAAACATATTAGACCAATGTTCCATGCACTTGTCATCACAATGCTCCATGCCCTTGCTATCACAATGTTCCAAGACCCCTGTAATCAGAATGCTCCATGCACCTTTTCATCAGTATGCTCCATGAGACTTGTCATCACAAGGCTCCATGGTTTTCTCATCACAGTGCTCCAGGACATTGTCATCACAATGCTTCACGACATTGTCATGAAAATTCTCAATGGCCCTTGTCATCATAATGCTCCAAGCCCTAGTCATCACAATGCTCCATTATATTTGTCATCACAATCCTCCATTACATTTGGAATCACAATGCACCATGCCATTGTCATCGAAATTGACCATGACATATTTCATCAAAATGCTCCCTCAAACCTGTCTTCACAATTCTCCATGACTTTCTCATCACAATGCTCCATGACTTTGTCATCACAATGCTCCATGACCCCTGTCAACACAATGCTCCGTGACTCCAGTCATCACAATGCTTCATAATATTTCTCATCACAACGGTCCATGCCCGCATCATAACAAGGCTGTGTGTCCTTTGTAACAACAATGCTCCATGAACTTTTCATCACAATGCTCCGTGACCCTTGTCATCACAATGCTCCATGACCCTTGTCATGAAAATGTGCCAAGGGCTTTCCATCACAATGATCCACCACCTTGTCATCGCTATGCTCCATAAACCTTGTAATCACAATGCTCCATGCTCTTCTCATCCAAATGCTCTCTCACCTGAGATATCACTATGTTCTCTCACTAGTCATCACAATCCTCCCTCACCATGTAATCAAAATATTCCATGACCCCTGTCATCACCATGTTCCATTCCCTTGTCATCACAATGCTCCATGACCACTGTCATCACAATACTCCATGAACATTTTCAGCCAAATACTCCATGACCTTCTCATCACAATGCTCCATGACAAATATCATCACAATGCTCCATGACCACTCTCATCACAACACTCCATGACACCTGACAACACAATGATCCGGGACTCTTGTCATTACAATGCTCCATTCCCTAGTCATCACAATGCTCCATGAACCCTGTCATCACAATACTCCATGAATATTTTCAGCCCAATGCTCCATGACCCTTGTCATCACAATGATCCATGCCCTTGTCATCCCAATGCTCCATGACCACTTTATTCACAATGCTCCGTGACGCTTGTCATCAGAGTGCTCCATGACACCTGGATCACAATGCTCCATGCTTTGTAAGCAGAATGCTACATGACGTTGTCATTACAATGCTCTATGCGCTTCTCATCACAATACTCCATTACCATTGTCATCCCAATCCTCCATGAACCTTGGGATCACATTGCTTCATGCTTTTGTCATCACAATGTTCCATGCTCCTAGAAATCAAAATGATCCATGACCACTCTCATCACAATGCTCCAAACCCTTGTGATCACAATGTTCCATAGCACTTGTCATCACAACGCTCCATGATGCCTGTCATCACAATAATGCATGCCCTTTTCATCACAATGTTCCATGACCTTTGTCATCACAATTCTCAATACATTGTCATCACAATGCTCCCTGACATTTGTCGTCAGAATGCTCCTTGAACCCTGTCACGAAAAGGCTCCATGCCTTTTTCATCACAATGCCCCATGCCATTTTCATCACAATGCTCCATGCCATTGTCATCAAAATACTCCACAAGCTTGTCACCAGAATGCTCCATGACCCTGGTCATCACAATTCTCCATGCACTTGTCAGCACAATGCTCCCTGACCCTTGTCATCACAATGCTCCAAGCCATTGTCATCACAATGCTCCATTACCTTTGTCATCAGAATCCTCCATGACACTTGGCATCACAATGCACCATGCCATTGTCATCACAATGGACCATTATATATGTCATCACAATGCTCCCTGACACCTCTCTTCACAATACTGCAGCACCTGGTCATAAGAATGCTCCATGCCCTTGTCATCACAATGCGCCATTCCAACTGTCATCACAATAATCCTTGAAACTTATTAGACCAATGTTCCATACCATTGTCATCACAATGCTCCATGCCCTTGTTATCACAATGTTCCAAGACCCCTGTAATCAGAATGCTCCATGCCCCTTTTCATCAGTATGCTCCATGAGACTTGTCATCACAAGGCTCCATGGTTTTCTCATCACAGTGCTCCAGGACATTGTCATCACAATGCTTCACTACATTGTCATGAAAATTCTCAATGGTCCTTGTCATCACAATGCTCCAAGACCCCTGTAATCACAATGCTCCATGCCCTTGTCATCACAAAGCTCCATAATGCATGTCATCAGAATGTTCCATGGCCTTCTCCTCACAATGCTCCATGCCATTTTCATCACAAAGCTCCAAGACTCCTGTCATCACAATGCTCCATGCCCCTTTTCATCAGAATGCTCCATGAGACTTCTCATCACCAGTCTCCATGGTCATCTCATCACAATGCTCCAGGACCTTGTCATCACCATGCTCCATTCCCTTGTCCTCACAGTGCTCCATGACCACTATCATCACAATAATCCATGAATATTTTCAGCCCGATGCTCCATGACCTTCTCATTACAATGCTCCAAGACCCCTGAAATCACAATGCTCCATGCCCCTTTTCATCTCAATGATTCATGAACCCTGTCATCTCAAAGCACCATGCCCATCATCATAATGCTTCATGCTATTGTCATCAAAATGAAATCAAAATGCTCCATGACCTCTGTCATAACAATGCTCCAAACGCTTGTGATCACAATATTCCCAAGCACTTGTCATCACAATGCTCCATGACGCTCGTCTTCACAGTTATCCATGGTCTTCTCATCACAATGCTCCATGACCTTTGTCATCACAATGCTCAATACACTTGTCATCAAAATGCTCCCTGACACTTGTTGTCTGTATGCTCCTTGAACCCTGTCATGGCAAGGCTCCATGACTTTTTCATCACAATTAACTATGCCCTTTTCATCACAAAGCTCCAAGACCCATTTAATCACAATGCTCCATGCCCTTGTCATCACAAAGCTCAATGACGCATGTCTTCAGAATGCTCTTGGCCTTCTCCTCACAATGCTCCATGCCCATGTCATCACAATGTTCCAAGACGCCTGTAATCACAATGATCCTTGTCAATTTTGATCAGTATGCTCCATGAGATTTGTCATCACAAGGCTCCATGGTTTTCTCATCACAATGCTCTAGGACATTGTCATCACAATGCTTCACGACTTGTCCTGAAAATTCTCAATGGCCCTTGTCATCATAATGCTCCAAGCCTAGTCATCACAGTGCTCCATTATATTTGTTATCACAATCCTCCGTTACATTTGGCATCACAAGGCTCCCTGCTATTGTCATCGCATTGGACCATGACATATGTCATCACAATGCTCACTGACACCTGTCTTCACAATACTCCATGACCTTCTCATCACAATGATCCATGCCCTTGTCATCACAATGCACCATGTCCACTGTCGTTACAATAATCTATGAAAGTTGTCAGACGAATGCTCCATGCCCCTGTCATCACAATCCTCCATGCCCTTGTCATCACAATGCTCCATGACCCCTGTCATCACAATGCTCCGTGACTCCAGTCATCACAATGATTCATAACGTTTTTCATCACAATGCTCCATGCCCGCGTCATCACAAGGCTCTGTGTCCTTTGTAACCACAATGCTCCATGAACGTTTCATCACAGTGCTCCGTGACCCTTGTCATCACAATGCTCCATGCCTTTGTCAGAAAAATGCTCCATGACGCTTTTCATCACAATGTGCCACGCACTTTTCATCACAACGGTCCACAAGTTTCTCATTGCAATGCTCCATAAAACTTGTAATCACAATGCTCCATGCCCTTCTCATCACAATGCTCCATTACCCCTGTCATAACAGTGCTCCATGACCCCATCCATCACGATGTTCCATGGCCTTGTCATCACAAGGCTCCAAGACACTTGTCATCACAATGCTCCAAGAACCCTGTAATTACAATGCTCCATGCCCTTGTCATCACAAAGCACCATGACCCATGTATTCAGAATGTTCCATGGCCTTCTCATTAAATGCTCCATGCCCTTGTCATCACAGTGCTCCAAGACCCCTGTAATCACAATGCTCCATGCCCATTTTCATCTCCATGCTCCATGAACCCTGTCATCACAATGTATCATGCCCATCACCATAATGCTTCCGGCTATTGTCAGCACAATGAATTCAAAATTCTCCTTGACCTCTGTCATCACAATGCTCCATGACCCCTGTCATCACAATACTCCATGAACATTTTCAGCCCACTACTCCATGACCCTTGTCATCACAGTGATCCATGCACTTGTCATCCCAGTGCTCCATGACACCTGTATTCACAATGCTCCGTGACGCTTGTCATCACAGTGCTCCATGACACCTCTCATCACAATGCTCCATGCTTTTGTCAGCAAAATGCTACATGACCTTGTCATTACAATGCTCTATGTGCTTGTCATCAAAATACTCCATTTCCATTGTCATCACAATCCTCCATGATCCTTGGGATCACATTGCTTCATGCCCTTGTCATCACAATGCTCAATGCTCCTTGAAATCAAAATGATCCATGACCTCTGTCTTCACAGTGCTCCAAACACTTGTGATCCCAATGTTCCATAACACTTGTCATCACAATGCTCCATGATGACTGTCATCACAAAATTCCATGCCCTTTTCATCACAATGCTCCATGACATTTTTCAACACAATGCTCAGTACACTTGTCATCATAATGCTCCCTGACACTTGTCATCAGAATGCTCCTTGAACCCTGTCACGAATAGGCTCCATGCCATTTTCACCACAGTGCCCCATGCCGTTTTCATCACAATGCTCCGTGACCATTGTCATCAAAATGCTCCATGCCTTTGTCTGAAAAATGTTCCATGACCCTTGTCATCACAATGTGCCATTCGCTTTTCATCACAACGGTCCAGAAACTTGTCATTGCAATGCTCCATAATCCATGTAATCACAATGCTCCATACACTTCTCATCAAAATGCTCTCTCACCAGAGATATCACAGTGTTTCATCACTAGTCGTCACAATACTCCCTCACCCCTGTAATCACAATGTCCCATGACCCCTGTCATCACAATGCTACATCCCCTTATCATCACAATTTTCCATGACCCCTGACATCACAATGTTCTATAACCGCTGTCATCAAAATGTTCCAATACACTTTTCATCAAATTGCTGCATGACCCTGGCATCAAAATACTCCCTGCCCTTCTCATCACAATGCACCATGCACTTGTCATCAAATTGCTCCATGACCTTTGTCATCACAAAGCTCCATGACCCCTGGCATCACAATGCTCCATGTCATTGTCATCACAATTCTCCATGAACCCTCTCATCACATTGCTCCATGCCCTTGTCATCACAAAGCTCCATGACAATTGTAATCACAATGCTCGATGCCCTTCTCATCACAATGCCCCAAGCCCTTGTCATTTGAATCCTCCATGACCCATGTATCACAGTGTTCCTTGCCCTTATCATCACAGTGCTCTATGCCCACTCTCATCACAATAATCCATGAAACATTTCAGACCAATGCTCCATGCCCTTTTCATCACAGTGCTCCTTTACCTCTGTCATAACTATGCTCCATGACACCTGCCATCACAATGTTCCACAGCCTTGTCATCACAAGGCTCCATGACACTTGTCATCACAATGCTCCACGAACCATCTAATCAAAATGCTCCATGCCCTTGTCATCAAAAAGCTACATGACGCATGTCATCAGAATGTTCCATGGCCCTGTCATCAAAATGCTCCATGACCTAGTCATCACAATGCTCCAAGGCCCTTGTAATCAAAATGCTCCATGCGTCTTTTCATCTCAATGCTCCATGAACACTGTCATCACAATAGACCATGCCCATCATCATAATGCTTCAGGCTATTGTCATCACAATGAAATCAAAATGCTCCATGACCTCTGTCATCACAATGCTCCAAACCCTGGTGATCACAATGTTCCATAACACTTATCATCACAACACACCTTGACGCTCATCATCACAATTATCCATGGTCTCCTCATCACAAAGCCCCATGCCATTATCATCACAATGCTCCATGCCATTGTCGTCACAATACTCCACAAGATTGTCATCAGAATGCTCCATGACACTTGTCATCACAATGCTCCATGGCCACTGTCATCACAATGCTCCATACCCCTTGTCATTACTGTGCTCCATGACGCTCGCCATCACAATTATCCATGGTCTTCTCATCACAATGCTCCACGCCATTGTCATCAAAATAATCCATGACCCTTGTCATCACAATGCTCCATGGCCACTCTCATCACAATGCTCCATTCCCCTTGTCTTTACAGTGCTCCATGACGCTCGTCATCACAATTATCTATGGTCTTCTCATCACAAAGCTCCACGGTCTTGCCATCACAATGCTCCTTGCCCTGGTCATCACAATGCTCCATGTCCCCTGTCATCACAATTCTCCTCGTTCTTGGCATCACTATGCTCCATGACACTTCTCATCACCATGTTACATGATTTGTAATCACAATTCTCTATGCACTTGTCATCGCAATGCTCCATGACCCCTGTCATAGGAAGCTCCATGTGCTTGTCATCACAATGCTTCATGGACTTGCCATCAAAATTCTCAATGGCCCTTGACATCACAATGCTCCATGTCCCTTGTCATCACAATGCTCCAAGCCCTTGTCATCAAAATGCTCCATTTCATATGTCATCACAATCCTCCAGGACACTTGGCATCACAATGTTCCATTCCATTGTCATCGCAATGGACCATGACATATGTCATCACATTGCTCCCTGAGACCTGTCTTCAAAATACTCCATGACCTTCTCATCACAATGATCCATGCCTTTGTCATCACATTGCACAATGCCGACTGTCATCACAATAATCCATGAAACATGTCAGGCCAATGCTCCATGCCCCTGTCATCACAATGCTCATTGCCTTTTCATCACAAAGCTCTATGACCCCTGTCATCACAATGCTCCGTGACTCCAGTCATCACAATGCTTCATGACCTTTGTCATCACAATGGTCCATGCCCTCGTCATCACAAGGCTCTGTGACCTTTGTCACGAAAATGCTCCATGAAATTTTCATCACAATGCTCGGTGACACTTGTCATCACATTGCTCCATGCCTTTGTCGGCACAGTGCTCCATGACCCATGTCATCACAATGTGCCATGTGCTTGTCATCACAATGCTCCACAATCTTTTCATCACAATGCTCCATAAAACTTGTCATCACAATGCTCCATGCACTTCTTATCAAAATGCTCTCTCACGAATGATATCAAAATGTTCCCTCACTAGTCATTACAATACACCCACTCCCCTGTCATCACAATGGTCCACAACACCGTCATGAAAATGTTCCATGACTCCTGACATCACAATGTTCCATAACCCCTCTCATCAAAATGTTCCATGACACTTTTCATCAAATTGCTCCATGACCCTGTCTTCACAATGCTCCCTGTCCTTCACAAGAGAATTCACCACACACTTGTCATCAAAAGGCTCCATGACCTTTGTCATCACAAAACTCCATGACCCTTGGCATCACAATGCTCCATGCCATTGTCATCACAATGCTCCAAAAACCTCTCATCACATTGTTCCAAGCCCTTGTCATCACAGGATCCATGATGCTTTTCATCACAATGCTCGATGCCATTCTTCTCACAATGCTCCATGCGCTTGTCATTACAATCCTCCATGAACCATGTATCACAGTGTTCCGTGCCCTTGTTATCACAGTGCTCCTTGCCCCCTCTCATCACAATAATCCATGAAACATTTCAGACCAATGTTCCATGCCCTTTTCATCAGAATGATCCAAGACTCCTGTAATCATATTGCTCCATGCCCCTTTTCATCTCAATGCTCCATGAACGCTGTCATCACAATGCACCAAATGCGCATCATCAAAATGCTTCATGCTATTGTCATCACAATGAAATCAAAATGCTCTATGACCTCTGTCATCACAATGCTCCATATCCTTGTGATCACAATATTCCATAACACTTATCATCACAACTCCCCATAACGCTCATCATCACAAGTATCCATGGTCTTCTAATCACAATGCTCCATGACATTTGTCATCACAATGCTCAATACCCTTGTCATCCAATGGTCCCTGACACTGGTCATCAGTATGCTCCTTGAACCCTGTCATGACAAGGCTCCATGCCTTTTTCATCACAATGTTACATGCCCTTTCCCTCACAGGGCTCCAAGGCCCCTGTAATCACAATGCTCCATGCCCTTGTCATCACAAAGCTCCATGATGCATGTCATCAGAATGCTCCATGACATTCTCATCCCAATGTTCAATGCACTTGTCATCACAATGCTCCAAGACCCCTGTAATCACAATGCTCCATGCCCTTGTCATCACAAAGCTCCATGATGCATGTCATCAGAACGCTCCATGACATTCTCATACCAATGTTCCATGCCCTTGTCATCACAATGCTCCAAGACCCCTGTAATCACAATGCTCCATGACCCATTTCATCAGAATGCTCCATGAGACTTGTCACCACATGGCTCCATGGTCTTCTCATCACAATGCTCCAGTACCTTGTCATCACAATGCTCCTTGACCACTGTCATCACAATACTCCATGAACATTTTCAGCCCAATGCTCCATGACGTTCTCATCACAATGCTCCATGACCTCTGTCCTCACAATGCTCCATGACCACTGTCATCACAACGCTCCATGAACCCTGACAACACAATGATCCGGGAATCTTGTCATCAAAATGCTCCATGCCCTTGTCATCCCAATGCTCCATGAACCCTGTAATCACAATGCTCCATGACGCCTGTCATCACAGTGCTCCATGAGCCTTGTCATTACAATGCCTTTGAAAGCAAAATGATACATAATCTTGTGATCACAATGCTCCATGCGCTTTTCATCACAATCCTCCATGACACTTGGGATCATATTGCTTTATGCCCTTGTCATCTCTATCTTGCCTTTCTGGTTTTTACAGATTTTTGGATGTCCTTTTGGACCGGTGGGAAGTGAAAATTCTTTGTAGTGTGGATTTGCATTGCACGCTTGCTTGATTGGCCAAATAGGGCCTATGCCTTTTCTCTTGAATATATTCAGGAGAAAAGTCATACGCTGTTTTTGGCCAAGTGCATCATTCTCGAAGTTGTGATGCCTTTCCTGTGCTTTAAAGGCGATTCCAATTTACCTCTTGAAATATGTTTTGTGCAATTCTGCCTCATTTTCAAGTCCGCTTTGTTGCCTTCCCTCAACAGATTTTTGGAAGAGAATAGTCCTTTATAACTCTGCAGGTTTTTGATTTGCTTTGCCCCTGAGCTCCAATTTTCAAATCCCATTATTGGGAGCTGACCGCAAATCCACAATTTTGCTTCAGGACCTATACTGGTTCCAGGGGTGGCTATACTGGTTCCCTGTGGGTGGCTGAGGCTTTGGTTCATTCTTCTTCCTGACGGGAATTTAGAATGACATGTGTCCGTCCAAATGCCTACATCTACTCTCTGATTGGTTCTCCCTCTTCCCTTTCATCCTCTGCACAATTAGCTAACTGTGCGAACCAGGAGGTTATAGGGGATGACTCTCCTAAGTTGGGAGATTGATAGTAAAGTTGTTGGAATGCCAAACTGTAGCACAAGGAGAGGAATAAGTAGGAGACTTCAGAAACCTTTCGCCATCACAGGGTGTCCATTCTCTAGGTTTCCCATACATGTTATAACTGTAGTGATATTCCCTTCTACCTGGAAATTTGCGACCCATGGAATGGTGGCATGCATTACTACTTTAAAGGGTCTGCATTTTCTCTGCCAATCTCACCAGTCCTCTCAGTCCCAAGTGTCCAGACTTATGTCTCATCCAGCTGTCTTTGCAGATAGAGTCATTCTAGGTTTCATCAGAACCCCTGAAGGAATTGTGTAGAATTTCGCTGTTTTTTTGTTTTGTTTTTGAAATTCATTTTTATAATGGGGTTGAGCTGATTTTCCCTGACGTGTGTATGCCAGTCTAGACACACTAGATTCCCTTACAGCGGCATATCAATACATAGGTTTTAAGATTCTTACTAATCAGATATATTCCTCTGTGGGGAATAGGGGTTTTGAGTCCCGTTCACTGAGGAAGGTGTAGGTCTTGTCTATTCTGTATTTGGTTTATGGAATGGTACCTGTGCTAATATCAAACTCTGGCTTTATGCATCAGCCCACCTCTCCTTTCCCCTTAAGGAGGCATAAGAGTGTTTTCTAAATGTGAGACGCTGCTCTCTTTCCTAATTCAGTTCATGTGTTGTGATGTTGACATTCCCTCTGTAGGTGATATCTTATGATAAGATTCTTTTTCTGTGTGACTAATTTCCCTTAGAATCATCATACCTAAATCCTCTCATTATGCTGCTACTGGCCTTATGACATTGATTTCACGTCTGAGTGATATTCCGTTGTACAAAATTACCACAAGTTCTTTATGCATTTCTCTTTTTCCTGGGATACTCTAGGTGTACCGAAGTTGAGGTTCTTGTATGCAGAGCAGCCCTAAACTTTGGGGTGCCTGTGTCTTGTTGATATTTAGTCTTCCCAAGTTATATGTCCATGAGTTGAAGTCCCCTTTGCTCGGGGGCTTTGTATTTTAGATGTTTTAGGAAACAGCATACACTTCTTCAGAGTAGCTCTTGGATATTTATACCCCACCCATCAGCGTGACTAGTCTCCCTGTTTTCCATGGCCTCTCCTGCATTTTTGATTTGTACACATTTTTTGGATGGCCTTTCTGAGCAGTGGAAATTGAGACTTCTTTATTGTGAGGATTTGCATTTCCCTCTTGCTTGGTTGGCCAAAAACTCTGTATGTGTTCTTTTCCTGAAGATATTCACGAAAAAAACGCATACACCCTTTTGCCCAACTGATTCATTTTAGAAATTCTGCTGCTTTTCATATGCTTTAAATGTGAGTACAATCTACCTTTTGAAAAATGTTTCCTGCAATTCTGCCTCTCATTCAGAACCTCTTCGTTGCCTTACCTGAATATATTTTTGGACATTGGTTATAATTTATATCTTTGCAGGTCTTTGAATTGTCTGGTCCTGAGCTCCATTTTGCAACTCGCTTTTTTTGTGAGCTGGCCGCCAAACCATTGGATTGATTCCGGCCCTATTCTGGTTCTGGGGAGGCAGGCTGAGCCTTTGGTTAATTCTTCTTCCTAATGGGAAATTAGAGTGACATGTGCCTGTCAAAACTCCTACAGCTAACCTCTCATTGGTTCCTCCTCTTCCCATTTATCCTCTGCAAAAATTGCAAACTGTGTGAAACAGGAGGTTAAAGGTGTTGATTCTCCAAGTGGGGAGATTGTTAGTAATGTGGCTGGAATGGCGAACCTCAGCACCAGGAGATCAAAAATGAGGTGCATTTTAGACACCTCTCCTGAGCACACAGTGTACATTCATCTCAGTTTCCCAGGCATGTTTTCCCTGTCAGAAGATTCCCTTGAAACTGCAGATTTGGGACCCATGGAATGGGTATCAGGCAGTATTACTTTAAAAGGTCTGCATTTCCTCACCCAGCCTCTCTAACATCTCCTAGTGTGCATAGCTTCCAGCCTTATATATCATCCTGCTGTGGGTCTACATGTGATCAATCCATGTTTCATCGTAGCCCTTCAACAAAAGTTGTAAGAATTTTTGTCTGTCTCACTGTTTTTATAAATATTTTTAAATTTATTTTTATATTGGTTACAGCTGATTTTCAAAGCTCTGTTTTTTGCTGCTGTACATCCAGTTGATTTATGTACTGTGAGACAACAATAAATTCTTTCTCAGATGCTTACGAGTCATATGCATTATTTTCCATTGACTTTAGTGGAGTGAGTGCAGTTCTTTGAGGTACCGTGTAGGCCTTGCCAGTTATTCAATTCGGTACTTGGAATGGTATCTTTGCTAATTTCAACCTCCTGGATAATACCTCACCATTCCCCACCTTTCCCATTTAGCAGCCTTATGTCTATTTTCTACATATTTGACTATGTTTCTGTTTTGTAGTTTATTTCATGTGTAGCCATTTTTGATTCCACCTTTAAGTGGCATCTTATGATATGTGTCTTTTCCTTTCTGACATGTGTCACTTAGAATGATCGTATGTAACTCCTCCAGAGTTGTTTCTACTGGCCTTATTTCATTGATTTCTGGATGAGTAATATTCCACTCTACATAAGTACCCCATCTCTTTTATCCATTTTATCCTTCCAGGGACATTTAGGTTATATCCAAGTGGAGGCCCTTTTTAACAGAGAGGTGGTAAAGGTGGGGGTGCCTGTTTTCTGTCATTTTTTGTTTTTCCCAAGGTATACGCCCATGAGTGCAAGTGCCCTATGCTCTGTAGCTCAGTTTTCAGATGTTTTAGCAAACACAATACACTTCTCCAGAGTGGCCGTTGGCACATTACATTTCCACTATCAGCCTCACAGGGCTCCCTTTTCTCCACACCCTGTCCTGCATTTCTGGTGTTTACACTTTATGTGGATGGCCCTTCTGACTGATGTGAAGTGATACATTTTGTAGTATTGATTTCCAGTGCCACCTGTTTGGTTGGATAAAAAGTGTGTATGGCCTTTACTTGATTATATTCAGAAAATAATGCATACGCCCTTTTGGGCCAAGTGCATCATTGGCGTTGTTCAGCCCCTTTTCTTGTGCTTTAATGGGGAGAACTTTCTACCTCTTCAAATCTGCTTCCTGCCACTCCCCCTTGCTTACAAGTCCCTTTCTGTGACTTACCTTAAGACATTTTTCAACAATAGATATTTTCAACTCTGTAGTTTCATGAATTTTAGTGCCCCTGAGTTCCATTTTTCAACTTGTGTTTTTGGAAACTGGACACAAAACAGCGGTATTTCCTCTAGCCCTATTCTCTTTCCGTGGGCAATTCTAGCCTTTGATGAATTTGTCTTCCAGATAGGAAATTAGAGTGGCATGTGCCTGTCCGAAGACCTAAGACTTGTCTCTATATTTTTCTCATCCTTCCGCTTCATCGTCTGGGCAAATTCCAAACTGTGTGCAACAGGATGTTGACGGTGCTGATATCCCCATGTGAGGAGATTGTTAGGAAAGATGCTGGAGGGGTGAACCCGTGCACCAGGCGATGAGGAGATGAGGTGCCTTTTCCAAACTCTTTCCGATCAAACGGTGTACCATCCTCTAGGTGTGACAGGCATGTTTTAGCCGTAGGAATGGTCCCGTGCATGGAAGGAGAACACCAGGGATTTTTCCAAATCAGTGCCTCCCCGAACCCCAAACTGGGGAATTTTTAAGCTACGCCTACACGTATGTCCATTAAGGGCCTTGGGAAATAGGCAGAGCCCAAACTTTAGATGATTGAAATCTTCAGGTTCAGAAGCGCTCACCATCGGCCTTGCTTAGGTTACATTTTATCTGTCATTGATAGATGATGTCAATAAAAAATATCGATTCTTTTTCAGATTATTTCCCCTTATAGGTTATTGCAAAATATTCAGTGTAGTTCCCTGTGCTATACAGTAATTCCTTGTTGATGATCTATTTTATACATAGCAGTGTGTATGTGTTAATCCCACACTGTTAATTTATCCCTTCTCCTACCTTTCCCCTTTGGTAATAATAAATTATAAGATTTTATACTTCTCAGAAAAGGGGGAGCTGAAAGAGAGGTATCCTTTTCAATGGAAAAGCATTCAAAACAAGATTGAAGCTTCAGCCAAGAGTATTCGATGTACAACCATAGAAATAAATCACTTCATTTCTCTAATGTTGACCTGACAAATAAGACAGACGTCTTCACTGAACTTGCTTATAGTAAAGTGATGGAAATATCAAATGTAAGTCTTAGAAAAATCTTATTTTACCCGAGCATTATACACTGCCCTATGTTAACTACAGTTTGTCTCACACATTTGTTCATTGAAGTTACAAGGTTCTCAATTTCTGTTACTGATCCTCCAGAGTGGACGCCAACAGTTGTCCCCGTGCCCAGTGTCATTGGAGCCAACAGATCAAGACTGAGTTTGGTTCAGAAGCAAAGGAAACATTATTTTGAAAACCGAATGGAGAGGTGAGAGCATGCACTCCCCCACGGGCTGTGGGCTGGGCTGCTGTGTAGGGATCCCGGCAGCATCAGTGGGAGTTAGGGGATGGAGCTCTCGAGGGCTGGGTTGGCTGCAGCTCTGGCTCTATGTCGTGCAGTCTGCATGTGACTCCGCTAGCTGAGGTGTCGACCCAGCCATTCTGCACTAGGAAATCGGGTCTGAAGTGCCGGGTGTGGGACCTCTGCATGCGGAACCCTAGGAGCACGTGAAATTAGACAAAGCACAAAGGAAAAACAGGTTAGACTTTATTTTATTGCCCAGATTCTCTTTTTATCTCCCAGGAATTTTTAATGAACGTTGCCAGAGACGAAACCCTCCTCTGCTTTTTGTTCCGTTCCTCATTCTTGGGGTGTTGAGGGTGCAGACCCCTCTTTTGTAACTGCTTCATGCAGTGGTGGGAGCCCTGATACCTGGGGGGAGGAGCAAAACGTCTCCCCACCAGCCTCCAGGTGAGGTTGATTGTCCCAAGGCCTCCTGCCTCACTTCTCGTCCACATGAGCACCAGCATTGGAAGTGTTATAGATTCTAATGACCTTTAAGGGTCCAGGAAAGAGATGCACAGTGATGCTGTGGTGGCAGGTTTCACCCCACCCCACATTTGTTTGGTGACCTTAGGCTGACGGTTTTTGCCAGCCTAGATGCTCTGACCAGTAGTCTGTGCTTTCTTTAATTAGGTCCCTGAATTAATGTACAAACAGCACCATGTGTCAGAGCCCTGCCCGTGCAACTCCCAGACAGTCCAGGGTCAGTGGTGATCCAGGACCATGACGTCCACTGAGTCAACGGCATTTAGAAGTAGCCAGCAGTCCAGCCGGTCATATTGGCCACTATCACCGTGGTATCTGTGGGGTTTTCTATGGGGAAAGCGTGATATACTTTTCCCCCGCCAAGCTTATTAGCTCCCCTCTGGGTGCAGTAAGTCCTGCAAGCAGTAGTCTGCTCTTTCGGGGCACAGTCTTGTTGTTTTCTGAGAGAAACTCCAGGTCAAGTGATGGTCACACGAGTCATCTTGGGGTCCCGTTGCCCTCATTTGGCTCTCTGGAGGTTGGATTTGGAGGGCCTCCTCACTCGAGGTCAGTGTGTCCACAGAGCGACCCATGCAACTTAAGGGCATGATGGGTTGTTAGGATCACCACGTGGGGTCCATTTCCCTTAGGAGGGAGCTGGCCTTGCGGGCTGCTGATTTCTAGCTTTTTAGATACCCCAGTATCCTGGCCTGATGAGTCGGTGGGAAAAGCCCTTGTTGACCATAGTTTATCATACCTGAAGGGCATTCTTGTGTTGCTCCATTTCAAGTGGTCCCAGTTTTTGCACTAACGCTCCAAGGGCGATTAACCTTTGACCGGGTATGTAATGGTCAAAGGGTTTAGCTAAATTAGCGAGTTCCTAGGCAAGGATCTGAATTGACTGCTCTTTCCATTCTTGAAAGGCTGCTTCTGGATTCTATTCAAAAGGATCATCATCTTTTCGTGTCAGTGTTTCATGTAGAGGCCCAGCTATTAGACTGTAGTTAGGGATCCAGATGCAGAAAACCTTGGCCTCCCCAGGAACCCCTAAGCTGTCTTCTAGTTTTAGAAGAGGTAAGGCTGCAAATGGCTTCTTCCCTATCCTGGGATGTGTTTCTCCGAATATCTGTGAGAATGAAGCCCAGGCATGTCACCTGAGCCTGGGATATTTGAGCCTTTTTCTTGGACACCTTCTATCCTTTCTTGGCTAGGTAGTTCAGAGGCGTCTTTAGTAGGCCTGGCGATCAGAATGTCATCTGCATATTGAAGGAGGGTTCCCTTTTACAGAGGTAGAACTTTTAGGTCTTTAGAGGACATTTCCCCAATGATGGTGTGGGGATTTTTGAACCATTGGGGCAGGACGGCCCAGCATTATTGCTTGTGTTGCATGTTGTGTCCTGCCAATCACAAGCCAAAAATTCTTGTGACTCTGAGATGAATGGAATACAGAAGAAGGCATCATTGAAGTGTAATACAGAATGGCATGGCCTGGTGGATGGTAGAATGAGCCAGCAGGTTGTAGGAAATAGGAGCTACTGGATGTATATCCTCGGTGGCTTCACTGACTGTCCTGATATCCTTTACCAGGTCTCCAGCAGCCCATGGGGCTCTCGTGGTCAGGCCAATCCCAGGATATGGAGCTCACCTGGGCTGCATCCCGCACCCCACAGCCCACGGGGCTCTCGTGTTCAAGTCCCTCCCAGGGTATGGAGCTCACCTGTGCAGCTACATAGCAGCCCATGGGGCTCTCATAGTCAGGCCCTTCCCAGGATACGGAACTCCCCTGGGCAGGTACCCCAGCAGGGCTGGACACACAGGAACTGTGCACATAGCCCACCTTGCAGAGAACCCCCAGCTCACCTGTCGCTCACAGCTGACACAGAACACCTCAGAGCAGGACTTGAAGTAACAAACAGCAGCTCTGACAGGTCTGTGACCCTGGCTATCACTCTGTGCAGCCTCTCTCTGCCTGGTCTTCCAGACACTTCCACTGCAGCCAGGGCACCAGGCCTCTGTCTCCACCCACCATCACTCCTCTCCCTGACTCCTGGGTTCCTATCATTAGGATAGGGTCTTCTTGAAGTTGTTTTCCACTCATGGACCAGATAAAATGATAAGAAAACAAGCCGCAGCTGCAGCCCCTTGTCTAGTCTGACTCTCAAGAGCCCACACCTGTTCCTTGGGACAGACCCGTTTAGCAAGGTTCATTTTCTGCAACTGTGAGCCCCTGAGGGGTGAGGATTGGCTGATTTGGGCAGCCTGACACTGCCTGCCAGCCCCCCCCCCACATGTGTGCCTGGGTTGAGGTCAATATAAACACCTCTCCAGTCAGCAAGAGCCCCTGTAGTTGTGCCTGACGCCATATTATCTGCCCCAACAGCAGTGTCGTGGCTGGGGTGGTGGGAGGGAGTGAGGGGCCGTGGCTTTGTGGGTGGCCCAGTGTGAGTGGGGCTCTGCTGGACTTTCTGCAGGAGTTGCCAGGCTGCCACCTGCTAAAGAAGAGGATGTGTCACCCATACCTGCCACTGGAATTTCTCCCCAGGCAGAGGTGAGGAAGTAAAAAAGCAGTGGGGGCCGTGGCAGGAGGGGTATCTCAGGCAGGGAAATGGAAAGTTTCCAGAAGAGCATCTGGGGCCAGGACCATCCTGGCTGGCCTGCAGGCACCAAGTCGGCCTGCGTGCTCTCGCTAGTGTGGCTCCACAGCCCTTCCTCTAGGCTTGCAAGTGCTTGTACATATTCAGGTGTTTTACCTGGAAAGGGTGGGAAGAGTTCAGCTGCAGCAGGACTGGGGCTCAGCTCACATTTACTCACAGACGCCTCGACACAGTCCCCCAGCTTTGCAATGAGGATGCTCCTTTTGGGGGGGAGTGCTGCTGAGTGCATGGGAGACAATTTCCCACCTCTGACCAACTTAAGAATTTTTTACCACTGGAGCAAGTGCCCTGATGCGATTTTCCTCTGTATAACTGGTGAGTTCTGTTTTTTTATTTTCTTTTTTTTTCTTTTTGGTTCAAGTTAGATTTTATTTTTTCCTCTTTTTTTTTAATTTGGAGATATAAACAAGGAAATAATGCATTAATATAAAGACGTCTATGTGAAGGGAAAAAGTTTTTTTCTGTTATATTTTATTAAATGTTATTTATTTATATTTAATTTTTTTAAATTTATTTCTTTTATACAGCAGGTTCTTATTGGATATGTATTTCATACATATAAGTGTGCACATGTGAATCCCAGTCTCCCAATTCATCCCACCACCACCCTCACATGGCGTTCCCTCCTTGGTGTCCATATGTTTGTTCTCTATATCTGTGTCTCTATCTCTGCCCTGCACACCGGTTCATCTGTACCATTTTTCTAGGTTCCACATATATGCATTAATATACAATATTTGTTTTTCTCTTTCTGACTTACTTCACTCTGTATGACAGTCTCTAGATCCATCAAGGTCTCTACAAATGACCCAATTTCATTCCTATGTATGGCTGAGTAATATTCCGTTGTATATATGTACCACGTCTTTATCCATTCGTCTGTCTGTGGGCACTTAGGTTGCTTTCATTACCTGTCTATTGTAAATAGTGCTGCAGTGAACATTGTGGTGAATGTGTCTTTTTGATTTATGGTTTTCTCTGGGTATATGCCCAGTAGTGGGATTGCTGGATTATATGGTAATTCTATTTTTAGTTTTTTAAGGAACCTCCATACTGTTCTCCATAGAGACTGTATCGATTTACATTCCCAACAATAGTGGAATAATGTTCCTTTTCTCCACACCCTCTCCAGCATTTGTTGTTTGTAGATTTTCTGATGATGCCCATTCTAACAGGTGTGACGTGATACCTCATTGTAGTTTCGATTTCCATTTCTCTAATAATTAGTGATGTTGAGCAGATTTTCATGTGCGTACTGGCCATCTCTATGTCTTCTTGGAAGAAATGTCTATTTAGATCTTCCATTTTTGTATTGGGTTGTTTGTTTTATTAATATTGAGCTGCATGAGCTCTTTATATATATTGGAGATTAATCATTTGCCAATTAATGCGTTTGCAAATATTTTCTGCCATTCTGAGGGTTGTCTTTTCGTCTTGTTTGTAGTTCCCTTTGCTTTGCAAAAGCTTTTACGTTTCATTAGGTCCCATCTGTTTAGTTTTCTTTTCTATTTCATTACTATAGGAGGTGGATCAAAAAAGATCTTGCTGTGATTTAGGTCAGAGTATCCTTCGTAAGTTTTCCTCTCAGAGTTTTATACTGTCTGGTCTTACATTAAGGTCTCTAATCCATTTTGAATATATTTTTATGTATGGTGTTGGGGAGTGTTCAAATTTCATTCTTTTACATGTAGCTCTCCATATTTCCCAGCACCAATGACTGAAGAAACGGTCTTAACTCCATTGTATAGTCTTGCCTCCTTTGTCATAGATGAGTTGACCATAGGTGTGTAGGTTTATCCTTGGGCTTTCTTTTTTTTTTCCTTTTACACGTTTATTGGAGTATAATTGCTTTACAATGGAGTGTTCGTTTCTGCTGTATACAAAGTGAATCAGCTATACATATACAAATATCACCAGATCCCCTCCCTTTTGCATCTTGCTCCCACACTCCATATCCCACGCCTTTATGTGGTCACAAAGCACCGAGCTTATCTCCCTGTTCTATGTGGCTGCTTCCCAGTAGATATCGGTGTTACATTTGGTAATGTATTTATGTCCATGCCACTCTCTCTCTTCGCCCCAGCTTTCCCATCCCCCTTCCAGTGTCCTCAAGTCCTTTCTCTATGTCTGTGTCCTTAATCCTGTCCTGCCACTAGGTTCTTCAAATTCTTTTTTTTTCTTCATTAGATTCCATATATCTCTGTTAACATACAGTATTTGTTTTTCCCTTTCTGACTTACTTCACTGTGTAGGACAGATTCTAAGTCCATCCACCTCAGTACAAATAACTCAGTTTTGCTTCTTTTAATGGTTGAGTAATATTTGATTGTATATATGTGCCAGATCTTCTTTATCCATTCATCTGTCGATGGACACTTAGGTTGCTTCCATGTCCTGGCTAATGCAAGTAGAGCTGCAATGAACATTTTTGTACATAACTCTTTTTGAATTATGGTTTTTGCAAGGCAAATGCCCAGTAGTTGGATTGTTGTGTCGTATGGTACTTCTATTGTTAGTTATTTAAAGGAACCTCCGTACTGTTCTCCCTAGTGCCCATATCAATTTACATTCCCACCGACAGTGCAAGTGTGTTCCCTTTTCTCCAATAAAGGCCTCTCCAGCATTTATAGTTTTGTAGATTTTTTTGATGAGTGCCACTCTGATTGCTGTGAGGTGATACCTCACGGTAGTTTTGATTTGCATTTCTCTAATGATTAGTGATGTTCAGCATCCTTTCATGTGTTTCTTGGTAATCTGTATATCTTCTTTGGAGAAATGTCTATTAGGTCTTCTGCCCGTTTTTGGATTGGGTTGTTTGTTTTTGTGATATTGAGCTACATGCGGTGCTTGTAAAATTTGGAGATTAATCCTTTGTCAATTGCTTCATTTGAAAATATTTTCTCCCATTCTGAGGGTTGTTTTTGCATCTTGTTTATGTTTTCCTGTACTGTGTAAAAGCTTTTAAGTTTCATTAGGTCCCATTTGTTGATTTCTGTTTTTATTTCCATTTCTCTAGGAGGTGGGTCCAAAATGATCTTGCTGTGATTTATGTCATAGAGTGTTCTGCCTGTGGTTTCCTCTAAGTGTTTTATAGTGTCTGGTCTTATATTTAGATCTCTAATCAATTTAGAGTTTATTTTTGTGTATGGTGTTATGGAGTGTTCTAATTTCTTTCCTTTATGTGTAGCGGTCCAGTTTTCCCAGCACCAATTACTGAAGAGACTGTCTTTTCTCCATTGTATATCCTTAGCTCCTTTGTCATAGATGAGATAGCCATAGGTATGTAGGTTTATCTCTGGGCTTTCTGTCCTGTTCCATTGATCTGTGTTTATGCCAATCTACATACACTTGATTCCATTACGGAGACGTATAAATACATAGGTTTCAAGGTTATTACCAGTCAGATATATTCCTCTTCAGTGAATAGGGTGTTTTGTGTCCAGTTCATTGAGAAAGGAGTAGGTCTTGTCTATTACATATTTGGTATATGGAATGGGATCTGTGCTAATTTCAAACTCTGCTTTTACACATCAGCCCATGTCACCTTTCCCCTTAAGGAGGCATAAGTGTGTTTTCTAATTGTGTAACTCTGTTCTCTTTTGAAATTCAGTTCATGTGTAGCCATGTTTACATTTCCTCTATAAGTGATATATTACAATAAGTTTCTTTTTCTTTGTGGCTCATTTCACTTAGCATCATCGTACCTAAAGCCACACATTATGCTGCTATTGGCCTTATGACATTGATTTTATGTCTGAGTGACATTCCATTGTATATAAGTACCACAACATCTATATCCATTTTTTTTTCCTTTCCTGGGATATATAAAGTGTACCGAAGTCGAGGTTCTTGTAAACAGAGCAGCCCTAAAGTTTGGGCTGGCTGTGTGTTGTGGATTTTTAGTTTTCCCAAAATACACGCCCATGAGTGGAAGTGTGCTATGCTCTGTAGCTCTGTTTTAGAAAACAACATACAGTTCTCCAGAGAGGCTGTTGGCAATTTACATCCTGTCCATCGGCGTAACCAGGCTCCCTTTTCTCCATGGCTTCTCCTGCATTTGTGGTTTTTACACTATTTGTGGATGGCCCTTTTGACTGGATGTAAGGGACACTTCTATGTAGTGTGGATTTGCAATGCCTGATGGCTTACTTGGCCAAAAAGTGCATATGCATTTTTTCCTGAAGATATTCAAGAAAATACACATAATCCCTTTTCAGCCAAGGGCAACATTGTCGAAATTCTGTCGCTTTTCATGTGCTTTAAAGACGACTCCAATCTACCTCTTGAAATCTGTTTCCTTCAATTCTGCCTTGCATTCAAATCCTCTTCACTGCCTTTCCTCAATATATTTCTGGATGATAGTTGTCCTTTATAACTCTGCAAGTTTGTGAATTGCTGTGCCCCTGATTTCCATTTTTCAACTCGCCTCTTTGTGAGCTGGCTGCAATACCGCAGGATGGCTTTAGGCCCTAGTCTGCTTCCAGGGCTTCAGGCTGAGCTTTTGGTTAATTATTCTTCCTGATGGGAAACTAGAGTGACATGTGCCCATCCAAACACCTACAGCTAATCTCTCATTTATTTCCCCTCTTCCTGTTCATCCTCTGCACAATGTGCAAACTGTGCATAACGGGAGGGTAAAGGCGCTGACTCTCCAAGTGGGGAGATTTTTAGTAATGCAGATGGAATGGCGAAGCCGAGCACGACAAAAGGAAAAATGAGGTACCTTTTAGAAAACTTTCCCAATTACACAGTGTACCATCCACTGGGTTTCCCATGCATGTTTTAACAGTAGGAAGATTCCCTTAAACCTGGAGAGTTGGGACCACTAGAATGGGTAGCACACAGTATTGCTCTAAGTGGTGTTCTTTTGTTCACACAACCTCAGCAATCTTGTCCGCCCCAAGTGTCCAGTCTTATGTCTCATCCAGCTGTGGGTGTAAAGGTGGTCAATATAGCTTGCATCACAGGCCCTGAACGTAGTTTTTAAGACTTTCTATCTGTTTTTGCATTTTGCTTTTGAAATTTATTTTTATAAGTGGGTTTAACTGAATTTCAGTGCTGTGTTCATGCCGTTATACACACACATGATTCCTTTAGGGAGACATGAGAATACATATGATTTAAAATACTTAGAGTCAGGCATATTCCTCTGCAATGAATAGGGGGTGTTGAGTCCAGTTCATTGTGCCGGGAGTAGGTGTTGTCTATTACATACATGGTTTATATAACGGTATCTGTGCTAATTTAAAACTCTGGTTTTATGCATAACCCCACCTCGGCTTTCCCATTAAGCAGGCAGAAGATGTTTTCTAAATGTGTGAATCTGTTGTGTTTGTCATTCAGTTCATGTGTAGTCATGTGTATATTCCCGCTATGAGTGATATTTTATGATAAGATTAGTTACTCTGTAATCTTTCCTAACTCAGTTCATGTGTAGCCAAGTTTACAGGAACTTCATAAGTGATATCTTATGATAAGTTTCTTTTTCTGTGTGACTTATTTCACTTAGAATCATCGTACCTGAATCCACTCTTTTTGCTGCTACTGGCCTTATGATATTGATTTCATGGCTGAGCGATATTCCATCGTACGTAAGTACCACAATATCTTGAACCATTTTTGTCTTTCCTTGGATACTTAAGGTGTACACAAGTTGACGTTCTTGTAAGCAGTGCAGCGCTAAATTTTAGGGTGGCTCTGTCTTATTGATTTTCAGTTTTCCCAAGGTATATTCCCTAGACAGGAAGTGCCCTTGGCTGTGTAGCTCTGTTGTTTACTTGTTTTAGGGAACACAATGCATTCCTCCAGAGAGGCAGTTGGCAACTTACATCGCGCCCATCAGCATTGCAAGGCTGCCTGATCTCCAGGGCCTGTCTTGCCTTTCTGTTTTTTACACATTTTGCGGATATCCCTTTTGACCAGTGGGAAGGGATACTTCTTTGTAGTGAAGATTTGTATTGCTGCTTGCTTGCTTGGCCAAAAAGGGCGTATGCGTTTTCTCCTGAAAGGAGAAAACGCATACGCCCTTTTTGGCCAAGTGCATCATTGTCGAAGTTGTGCCCCTCTTCCTGTGCTTTACAGGTGATTCCAACGTACCTCTTGAAATCTGTTTCCTGCTATTCTGCCTCGTTTTGAAGGACGCCTCGTTGCCTTCCCTTAACAGATTTTTTGGACGATAATTGTCCTTTATTTCTCTGCCAGTTTTTTGAATTTTTGTGCCCCTGAGCTCCATTTTTCAACTCGTTTTTGTGAGCTGACCGCAAATCCAAAATTATGGTTCAAAATCTATACTGGTTCCCGGTGGGTGGCTGAGACATTGGTTAATTCTATTTCCTGCCGGGCAATTAAAATGTCATGTACCTGTCCAAATGCCTAACAGCTACTCTCTCATTGGTTCTCCCTCTTCCCTTTCATCCTCTGCCAAATTGGCAACCTGTGCGAACCAGGAGATTTTAAGGGCTATCGCTCCAAGTTGGGAGATTGATAGTAAAGCAGTTAGAAGGTCAAAATGGAGCACAAGGAGAGGGACTATAAGTGGAGATTTAGAAACCTTTCGTATTCACAGTGTGTCCATTCTCTAGGTTTCCCGTACATGTTATGGCTGTAGTAATATTCCCTTACACATGGAGAGTTGGGACCCATGGAATGGGTGCCCCTCATTATTGCTTTAAAGGGTCTGCATTTGCTCACCCAATCTCACCAAAACTGTCCGTCTCATGTGTCCAGCTTTATGCCACATCCTGCTGTCATTGTAGATAGGGTCATTCCAGGTTTCATCAGAGACCCTGAAGGAATTGAAAGAAATTTCCCTGTTTTTTTGTTTTGTTTTTGAATTTCCTTTTTATAGTGGGTTTGAGCTGATTCTCACTGTCATGTTTATGCCAGTCTAGACACACTTGATTCCCTTATGGAGACATATCAATACATAGGTTTTAAGATTCATACTTTTAAGATATATTACTCTGTGGTGAATATGGGGTGTTGAGTCCCTTTCACTGAGGAAGGTGTAGGTTTTGTCTATTTCGTATTTGGTTTTTGGAACGGTACCTGTACTAATATCAAACTCTGATTTTATGCATCACCCCACCTCTCCTTCTCCCTTAAGCAAGCATAAGAGTTTTTTTTTTAAATGTCAGTCTCTCTTTTCTTTCCTAACTCAGTTCATGTGTAGCCATGTTTACAGGATCTTCATAAGTGATATCTTATGATAAGTTTCTTTTTCTGTGTGACTTATTTCACTTAGAATTATCGTACCTGAATCCACTCATTTTGCTGCTACTGGCCTTATGACATTGATTTCATGGCTGAGGGATATTCCATCATATGTAAGTACCACAATTTCTTGAACCATTTTTGTCTTTCCTGGGATATTTAATGTGTACCCAAGTTGAGGTTTTTGTAAGCAGTGCAGCCCTGAATTTTGGTGTGGATCTGTCTTATTTATTTTCAGTTTTCCCAAGGTATATTCCCTAGACTGGAAGTGCCCTTGGCTCTGTAGCTCTGTTGTTTACTTGTTTTAGGGAACACAATGCACTCCTCCAGAGAGGCAGTTGGCAATTTACATCCCGCCCATCAGCATAACAAGGCTCCCTGTTCTCCAGGGCCTGTCTTGCCTTTCTGGTTTTTACCCATTTTGTGGATGACCCTTTTGACCGGTGGGAAGTGATACTTGTTTGTAGTGCAGATTTGCATTGCCCGCTTGCTTGCTTGTCCAAAAAGGGCATATGCGTTTTCTCCTGCATATATGCACGTGAAAACCCATATGCCCTTTATGGCCATTTCCATAATTTTCGAAGTTGTAATGCTTTTCCTGTGTTTAAAGGCGATTCCAATGTACCTCTTGAAATCTATTTCATGCCATTCTGCCTCATTTTCCCTTCCGCCTCGTGGCTTTCCCTCAACAGATTTTTCGAAGTGAGTAGTCCTTTATCACTCTGCAGGTTAGTGAATTGCTGTGGCCCTGAGCTCCATTTTTCAACACGCGTTTTTGTGAGCTGACCGCAAATCAACAGTTTTGCTTCTGGACTTATACTGGTTCTGGGGTGCAGGCTGAGACTTTGGTTAATTCCTCTTTGTGATGGAAAATTAGAGAGACATGTGGCCGTCCAAATGCCTACAGCTACTCTCTCATTGGTTCCCTCTCTTCCCTTATATCCTCTGCACAATTTGCCAACTGTGCGTACCAGGAGGATATAGGGGCTGACTTTCCAAGTTGGGAGATTGATAGTAAAGCAGTTGGAATGTCAAACTGGAGCACAAGGAGAGAAAAAAGTAGTAGAGTTTTACAAACCTTTCACCATCAGATGGTTTCCATTCTCTAGGTTCCCATACACGTTATAACTGTAGTGATATTCCCTTCTACCTGGAGAGATGGGAACCATGGAATGGGTGGCAGGCATTATTGCTTTAAAGGGTCTGCATTTTTTCACCCAATCTCACCAATCCTCTCAGTCCCAAGTGACCAGCCTTATGCCACATCCAGCTGTCATTGTAGATACGGTCATTCCAGGTTTCATCAGAAACCCTGAAGGTATTGTGTAAGAATTTTACTGTTTTTATGTTTTGTTTTGAAATTCATTTTTATAGTGGGTTTGAGCTGATTCTCACTGCCATGTTTATGTCGTTCTAGACACACTTGGTTCCCTTACGGAGACATATCAATACATAGGTTTTAAAATTCTTACTAGTCAGATATATTTCTCTGAGGGGAATAGGGATGTTGAGTTCCGTTCACTGAGGAAGGAGTAGGGCTTCTCTCTTCTGTTTTTGGATTATGGAACGGTACCTGTGCTAATATCAATCTTATGTTTTGTGCATCTCCCCACCTCTCTTTCCCCTTAAGCAAGCGTTATATTGTTTTCTAAATCTGATACTCTGTTCTCTTCCCTAAATCAGTTCATATGTAGCCATGTTTACATTCCCTTCATAAGTGATATCTTATGTCAGAATGCACCATGGCCGTTCTCATAATAATGCTCCATGACCCCTGTCATCACAATGCACCATGCCCTGGTTATCAAAATGTTCCATGTCCCTTGTTATCACAATTCTCCACGTCCTTGTGATCACAGTGCTACATGACACTTCTCATCAAAATGTTACATGCTCTTGTCATCACAATTCTCCATCCACTTGACATTGCAATGCTCCATGAACTTGTCATCACAATGCTCCATGCACATGTCATGACAAACCTCCATGCCCTTGTCATCACAATGCTCCATTACCTTTGTCATCAGAATCCTCCATGACACTTGGCATCACAATGCTCCATGCCATTGTCATCAGAGCGGGCCACTACATATGTCATCAGAATGCTCCCTGACATCTCTCTTCACAATACTGCATGACCTGGTCATCACAATGCTCCATGCCCTTGTCATCACAATGCGCCATTCCAACTGTCATCGCAATAATCCATGAAACATATTAGACCATTGTTCCATGCTCTTGTCATCACAATGCTCCATGCTCTTGTTATCACAATTCTTCATGACCCCTGTCATCACAACGCTCCATGACACTTGTCAGTATGTTCCTTGAACCCTGTCATGACAAGGCTCCATGCCTTTTTCATCACAATGTTCCATGCCCTTTCCATCACAGTGCTCCAAGACCCATGTAATCACAATGCTCCATGCCCTTGTCATCACAAAACTCAAGGACGCATGCCATCAGAATGCTCCTTGGTCTTCTCCTCACAATGTGCCATGCCCTTGTCATCACAATGTTCCAAGACCCCTGTAATCACAATGTTCCATGCCCCTTTTCATCAGTATGCTCCATGAGACTTGTCATCACAATGCTCCATGGTTTTGTCATCACAATGTTCCAGGACCTTGTCATCACAATGCTTCTCGACCTTGTCATGAAAATTTTCAATGGCCCTTTTCATCATAATGCTCCAAGCCCTAATCATCAAAATGCTCCATTATATTTGTCCTCACATTTCTCCATTACATTTGGCTTCACAATGCTCCATGCCATTGTCATCACAATGGACCATGACATATGTCATCACAGTGCTCCCTGACACCTGCCTTCACAATACTCCTTGACCTTCTCATCACAATGCTCCATGCCCTTGTCATCACAATGCACCATGCCCAATGTCATCACAATAATCCATGAAACTTGTCAAACCAATGCTCCATGCCCCTGTCAACACAATGCTCCATGCCCTTGTCATCACAATGCTCCATGACCCCTGTCATCACAATGCTCAGTGACTCCAGTCATCACAATGATTCATAACGTTTGTCATCACAATTGTCCATGCCCGCATCATCACAAGGCTCTGTGACTTTTGTAACCACAATGTTCCATGAACTTTTCATCACAATTCTTTGTGACCCTTGTCATCACAATGCTCCATGTCTTTGTCAGAACAATGGTCTATGACCATTGTCATCACAATGTGCCACACGCATTTCATCACAGCCGACCACAAACTTTTCATTGCAATGCTCCATAAAACTTGTAATCACAATGGTCCATGGACTTCTCATCAAAATGCTCTCTCACCAGAGATATCACAATGTTCCATCACTAGTCATCACAATACTCCCTCACACCTGGAATCACAATGTTCCATGACCCTGTCATCACAGTGCTACATCCACTTATCTGCACAATGTTCCATGACCCCTGACATCACAATGTTCCATAACCCCTGTCAGCAAAATGCTCCATGACCCTTTTCATCCCAAAGATCCAAGACCCCTGACATCACAATGTTCTATAAACACTGCCATCACAATATTCCATTACAATTCTTATCAAATTGCTGCATGACCCGTTCATCAAAATGCTCCCTGCCCTTCTCATCACAATGCACCATGCCCTTGTCATCAAAATGCTCCATGACTTGTCATCACAAAGCTCCATGTCCCATGGCATCACAATGCTCCATGTCACTGTCATCACAATGCTCCCTGAACCCTCTCATCACATTGCTCCATGTCCTTGTCATCACAAAGCTCCATGACACTTGTCATCACAATGCTTGATGCCCTTCTCATGACAATGCTCCATGCCTTTTTCATTACAATCCTGAATGACCCATGTATCACAGTGTTCCGTGCCCTTGTCATCACAATGCTCCATGCCCACTCTCATCACAATAATCCATGAAACATTTCAGACCAATGTTCCATACCCTTCTCATCAAAATGCTCCATTACCCCTGTCATAACAATGCACCATGACTCTTGGCATCACAATGTTCCACGGCCTAGTCATCACAAGGTTCCATGACACTTGTCATCACAATGCTCAGGACCCCTGAAATCAAAATGCTGCATGCCCTTGCCTTCCCTCAACAGATTTTTGAACGATAGTTGCCCTTTATTACTCTGCCAGTTTGTGAATTGCTGTGCCCCTGAGCTCCATCTTGTAACTCGATTTTTGTGATCTGAACGCAAGTTCAATATTTTTTTTGAGAACCTATACTGGTTTTCGGTGGGTGGCTGAGACTTTGGTTAATTCTTTTTCCTCACGGGAAATAAGAGTGACATGTGACCGTCCAAATGCCTGACAGCTACTCTCTCATTGGTTCTCCCTCTTCCCTTTCATCCTTTGCCAAATTGGCAACCTGAGCGAACCAGGAGGTTAAAGGTTCTGTCTCTCCAAGTTGGGAGATTGATAGTAAAGCAGTTGGAAAGTCAAACTGGAGCACAAGGAGAGGGACTATTCGTTGAGTTTTAGAAACCTTTCATATTAACACTGTGTCCATTCTCTAGGTTTCCCATACATGCTATAGCTATACTAATATTCCCTTAAACCTGGAGAGTTGGGACCCATGGAACGGGAGCCATGCATTACTGCTATATAGGGTATGCTTTTGCTCACCCAATCTCACCAATCCTCTCAGTCCCATGTGTCCAGCCTTATGCCACATCCAGCTGTCATTGTAGATAGGGTCATTCCAGGTTTCATCAGAGACCCTGAAGGAATTGTAAAAAATTCCCCTGTTTTTTTGTTTTGTTTTTGAAATTCCTTTTTAGATTGGGTTTGAGCTGATTCTAGCTGCCATGTTTATTCCATTCTAGACACACTTGATTCCCTTACGGAGACATATTAGTACATAGGTTTTAAGTTTCTTACTAGTCGGATATATTCCTCTGTGGGAAATATGGGGTTTTGAGTCCCTTTAACTGAGGAAGGTATAGGTCTTGTCTATTCCATAGTTGGTTTTTGGAACGGTACCTGTGCTTATATCAAACTCTGGTTTTATGCATCACCCCACCTCTCCTTCCCCCTTAAGAAGGCATAAGAGTGTTTTCTAAATGTGAGACTCTGTTCTCTTTCCTAACTCAGTTCATGTGTAGCCATGTTTAGAGGAACTTCATGAATGATATCTTATGATAAGTTTCTTTTTCTGTGTGACATATTTCACTTAGAATCATCGTACCTGAATCCACTCATTTAGCTGCTACTGGTCTTATGACATTGATTTCATGGCTGAGGGATATTCCATCGTACGTAAGTACCACAATTTTTTGAACCATTTTTATATTTCCAGGGATATGTAAGGTGTACCCAAGTTGAGGTTCTTGTAAGCAGTGCAGGCCTAAATTTTGGGGTGGCTCTGTCTTATTGATTTTCAGTTTTCCTAAGGTATATTCCCTAGACTCGAAGTGCCCTTGGCTCTGTAGTTCTATTGTTTATTTGTTTTAGGGAACACAATGCACTCCTCCAGAGAGGCAGTTGGCAATTTATATCCCGCCCATCAGCATAAAAAGCCTCCCTGTTCTCCAGGGCCTGTCTTGCCTTTCTGGTTTTTACCCATTTTGTGGATGCCCCTAATGACCGGTGGGAAGTGATACTTCTTTGTAGTGCAGATTTGCATTGCCCGCTTGCTTGCTTTGCCAAAAAGGGCATATGCGTTTTCTCCTGAATATATTCAGGAGAAAACGCATACGCCCTTTTTGTCCAAGTGCATCATTGTCGAAGTTGTGCCCCTATTCCTGTGTGTTAAAGGTGATTCCAACGTACCTCTTGAAATCTGTTTCCAGCTATAATGCCTCGCTTATAAGTCCGCCTCGTTGCCTTCCCTCAGCAGATTTTTGGACGATAGTTGCCCTTTATTACTCTGCAGGTTTGTGAATTGCTGTGCCCCTGAGCTCCATTTTGTAAATCGTTTTTTGTGAGCTGAACGCAAGTTCAATATTTTTTTTCAGAACCTCTACTTGTTTTCAGTGGGTGGCTGAGACTTTGTTTAATTCTTCTTCCTCACGGGAAATAAGAGTGACATGTGCCCGTCCAAATGCCTGACAGCTACTCTCTCATTGGTTCTCCCTCTTCCCTTTCATCCTTTGCCAAATTGGCAACCTGTGCGAACCAGGAGGTTAAAGGTTCTGTGTCTCCAAGTTGGGAGATTGATAGTAAAGCAGTTGGAAAGTCAAATTGGAGCACAAGGAGAGGGACTATTCGTTGAGTTTTAGAAACCTTTCATATTCACAGTGTGCCCATTCTCTAGGTTTCCCATACATGTTATAGCTATAATAATATTCCCTTCAACCTGGAGAGTTGGGACCCATGGAACGGGTGCCATGCATTACTGCTATATAGGGTATGCTTTTGCTCACCCAATCTCACCAATCCTCTCAGTCCCATGTGTCCAGCCTTATGCCACATCCAGCTGTCATTGTCGATAGGGTCATTCCAGGTTTCATCAGAGACCCTGAAGGAATTGTAAAAAATTCCCCTGTTTTTTTGTTTTGTTTTTGAAATTCCTTTTTAGATTGGGTTTGAGCTGATTCTCGCTGCCATGTTTATGCCAGTCTAGACACACTTGATTCCCTTACGGAGACATATTAGTACATAGGTTTTAAGTTTCTTACTAGTCGGATATATTCCTCTGTGGGAAATATGGGATTATGAGTCCCTTTAACTGAAGAATGTATAGGTCTTGTCTATTCCATACTTGGTTTTTGGAACGGTACCTGTGCTTATATCAAACTCTGGTTTTATGCATCACCCCACCTCTCCTTCCCCCTTAAGAAGGCATAAGAGTGTTTTTTAAATGTGAGACTCTGTTCTCTTTCCTAACTCAGTTCATGTGTAGCCATGTTTACAGGATCTTCATGAATGATATCTTATGATAAGTTTCTTTTTCTATGTGACATATTTCACTTAGAATCATCGTACCTGAATCCACTCATTTTGCTGCTACTGGTCTTATGACATTGATTTCATGGCTGAGGGATATTCCATCGTACGTAAGTACCACAATATTTTGAACCATTTTTATATTTCCAGGGATATGTAAGGTGTACCCAAGTTGAGGTTCTTGTAAGCAGTGCAGGCCTAAATTTTGGGGTGGCTCTGTCTTATTGATTTTCAGTTTTCCTAAGGTATATTCCCTAGACTCGAAGTGCCCTTGGCTCTGTAGTTCTGTTGTTTATTTGTTTTAGGGAACACAATGCACTCCTCCAAGGAGGCAGTTGGCAATTTACATCCCGCCCATCAGCATAAAAAGCCTCCCTGTTCTCCAGGGCCTGTCTTGCCTTTCTGGTTTTTACCCATTTTGTGGATGCCCCTAATGACCAGTGGGAAGTGATACTTCATTGTAGTGCAGATTTGCATTGCCCGCTTGCTTGCTTTGCCAAAAAGGGCATATGCATTTTCTCCTGAATATATTCAGGAGAAAACGCATACGCCCTTTTTGGCCAAGTGCATCATTGTCGAAGTTGTGCCCCTATTCCTGTGTGTTAAAGGTGATTCCAACGTACCTCTTGAAATCTGTTTCCAGCTATTCTGCCTCGCTTATAAGTCCGCCTCGTTGCCTTCCCTCCACAGATTTTTGGACGATAATTGTCCTTTATTACTCTGCCAGTTTGTGAATTGCTGTGCCCCTGAGCTCCATTTTGTAAATCGTTTTTTGTGAGCTGAACGCAAGTTCAATATTTTTTTTCAGAACCTATACTTGTTTTCAGTGGGTGGCTGAGACTTTGTTTAATTCTTCTTCCTCACGGGAAATAAGAGTGACATGTGCCCGTCCAAATGCCTGACAGCTACTCTCTCATTGGTTCTCCCTCTTCCCTTTCATCCTTTGCCAAATTGGCAACCTGTGTGAACCAGGAGGTTAAAGGTTCTGTGTCTCCAAGTTGGGAGATTGATAGTAAAGCAGTTGGAAAGTCAAATTGGAGCACAAGGAGAGGGACTATTCGTTGAGTTTTAGAAACCTTTCATATTCACAGTGTGCCCATTCTCTAGGTTTCCCATACATGTTATAACTATACTAATATTCCCTTCAACCTGGAGAGTTGGGACCCATGGAACGGGTGCCACGCATTACTGCTATAAAGGGTATGCTTTTGCTCACCCAATCTCACCAATCCTCTCAGTCCCATGTGTCCAGCCTTATGCCACATCCAGCTGTCATTGTAGATAGGGTCATTCGAGGTTTCATCAGAGACCCTGAAGGAATTGTATAGAATTTCCCTTTTTTTTTTGTTTTTCAAATTCCTTTTCATAGTGGGTTTGAGCTGATTCTCACTGCCATGTTTATGCCAGTCTAGACACACTTGATTCCCTTATGGAGACATATCAATACACAGGTTTTAAGATTTTTAATAGTCAGATATATTCCTCTGTGGGAAATATGGGATTTTGAGTCCCTTTCACTGAGGAAGGTGTAGGTCTTGTCTATTCCATAGTTGGTTTTTGGAACGGTACCTGTGCTTATATCAAACTCTGGTTTTATGCATCACCCCACCTCTCCTTCCCCCTTAAGAAGGCATAAGAGTGTTTTCTAAATGTGAGACTCTGTTCTCTTTCCTAACTCAGTTCATGTGTAGCCATGTTTACAGGATCTTCATAAGTGATATCTTGTGATATGTTTCTTTTTCTGTGTGACTTATTTCAGTTAGAATCATCATACCTGAATCCACTCATTTTGCTGCTACTGGTCTTATGACATTGATTTCATGGCTGAGGGATATTCCATCGTACGTAAGTACCACAATTTTTTGAACCATTTTTATATTTCCAGGGATATGTAAGGTGTACCCAAGTTGAGGTTCTTGTAAGCAGTGCAGGCCTAAATTTTGGGGTGGCTCTGTCTTATTGATTTTCAGTTTTCTCAAGGTATATTCCCTAGACTGGAAGTGCCCTTGGCTCTGTAGCTCTGTTGTTTACTTGTTTTAGGGAACACAATGCACTCCTCTAGAGAGGCAGTTGGCAATTTACTTCAGGCCCATCAGCATAACAAGGCTCCCTGTTCTCCAGGGCCTGTCTTGCCTTTCTGGTTTTTACCCATTTTGTGGATGTCCCTTTTGACTCGTGGGAAGTGATACTTCTTTGTAGTGCAGTTTTGCATTGCCTGCTTGCTTCATTGGCCAAAAAGGGTGTATGCGTTTTCTCCTGAATATATTCAGGAGAAAACTCAAACGCCCTTTTTGGCCAGGTGCATCATTGTCGAAGTTGTGCCCCTATTCCTGTGATTTAAAGGTGATTCGAAAGTACCTCGTGAAATGTGTTTCCTGCTACTCTGCCTCCCTTTAAAGTTCGCCTCGATGCCTTCCCTCAACAGATTTTTGGATGATAGTTGCCCTTTATTACTGTGCAAGTTTGTGAATTGCTGTGCCCCTTTGCTCCATTTTGTAAATAGTTTTTTGTGAGCTGAACGAAAGTCCAATATTTTGGTTCAGGACATATACTGGTTCCCAGTGGTTGGCTGAGTCTTTGGTTAATTCTTCTTCCTCCCGAGAAATAAGAGTGACATGTGCCCATCCAAATGCCTAACAGCTACTCTCTCATTGGTTCTCCCTCTTCCCTTTCATCCTATGCCAAATTGGCAACCTGTGCAAACCAGGAGGTTAAAGGTGCTGTCTCTCCAAGTTGGGAGATTGATAGTAAAGCAGTTGGAAAGTCAAATTGGACCACCAGGAGAGGGACAATTCATTGAGTTTTAGAAACATTTTGTATTCACAGTGTGTCCATTCTCTTGGTTTCCCGTACATGTAATAGCTGTAGTAATATTCCCTTCAACCTGGAGAGTTGGGACCCATGGAAAGGGTGCCATGCATTATTGCTTTAAAGAGTCTGCATTTGCTCACCCAATCTCACCAATCCTCTCAGTCCCATGCGTCCAGCCTTATGCCACTTCCAGCTGTCGTTGTAGATAGTGTCATTCCAGGTTTCATCAGAGACCCTGAAGGAATTGTAAAGAATTTCCCTGTTTTTTTTGGTTTGTTTTTGAAATTCCTTTTTATAGTGGGTTTGAGCTGATTCTCGCTGCCATGATTATGCCAGTCTAGACACACTTGATTGCCTTATGGAGACATGTCAATACACAGGTTTTAAGATTCTTAATAGTCAGATATATTCCTCTGCGGGAGATATGGGATTTTGAGTCCGTTTCACTGAGGAAGGTGTTGGTCTTGTCTATTCCATAGTTGGTTTGGGAAAGGAAACTGTGCTTATATCAAACTCTGGTTTTATATCACCCCACCTCTCCTTCCCCGTTAAGAAGGCATAAGAGTGTTTTCTAAATATGAGACTCTCTTCTCTTTCCTAACTCAGTTCATGTGTAGCCATGTTTACAGGATCTTCATAAGTGATATCTTATGATACGTTTCTTTTTCTGTGTGACTTATTTCACTTAGAATCATCGTACCTGAATCCACTCATTTTGCTGCTACTGGTCTTATGACATTGATTTCATGGCTGAGGGATATTCCATCGTACGTCAGTACCACAATTTTTTGAACCATTTTTATCTTTCCTGGGATACATAAGGTGTACCCAAGTTGAGGTTCTTGCAAGCAGTACAGCCCTAAATTGTGGACTGGCTCTGTCTTATTGATTTTCAGTTTGCCCAAGGTATATTCCCTAGACTGGAAGTGCCCTTGGCTCTGTAGCTCTGTTATTTACTTGTTTTAGGGAACACAATGCACTCCTCCAGACAGGCAGTTGACAACTTACATCCCGCCCATCAGCATAACAAGGCTCCCTGTTCTCCAAGGCCTGTGTTGCCTTTCTGGTTTTTACCCATTTGTGGATGTCCCTTTTGAACGGTGGGAAGTGATACTTCTTTGTAGTGCAGATTTGCATTGCCTTCTTGCTTGCTTGGCCAAAATGTGCATATGCATTTTCTCCTGCATATATTCAGGAGAAAATGTATAGGCCCTTTTTGTCCAAGTGCATCATTGTCGAAGTTGTGCCCCTATTCCTGTGTGTTAAAGGTGATTCCAACGTACCTCTTGAAATCTGTTTCCAGCTATACTGCCTCGCTTATAAGTCCGCCTCGTTGCCTTCCCTCAACAGATTTTTGGACGATAGTTGCCCTTTATTACTCTGCAGGTTTGTGAATTGCTGTGCCCCTGAGCTCCATTTTGTAAATCGTTTTTTGTGAGCTGAACGCAAGTTCAATATTTTTTTTTCAGAACCTCTACTTGTTTTCAGTGGGTGGCTGAGACTTTGTTTAATTCTTCTTCCTCACGGGAAATAAGAGTGACATGTGCCCGTCCAAATGCCTGACAGCTACTCTCTCATTGGTTCTCCCTCTTCCCTTTCATCCTTTGCCAAATTGGCAACCTGTGCGAACCAGGAGGTTAAAGGTTCTGTGTCTCCAAGTTGGGAGATTGATAGTAAAGCAGTTGGAAAGTCAAATTGGAGCACAAGGAGAGGGACTATTCGTTGAGTTTTAGAAACCTTTCATATTCACAGTGTGCCCATTCTCTAGGTTTCCCATACATGTTATAGCTATAATAATATTCCCTTCAACCTGGAGAGTTGGGACCCATGGAACGGGTGCCATGCATTACTGCTATATAGGGTATGCTTTTGCTCACCCAATCTCACCAATCCTCTCAGTCCCATGTGTCCAGCCTTATGCCACATCCAGCTGTCATTGTCGATAGGGTCATTCCAGGTTTCATCAGAGACCCTGAAGGAATTGTAAAAAATTCCCCTGTTTTTTTGTTTTTGAAATTCCTTTTTAGATTGGGTTTGAGCTGATTCTCGCTGCCATGTTTATGCCAGTCTAGACACACTTGATTCCCTTACGGAGACATATTAGTACATAGGTTTTAAGTTTCTTACTAGTCGGATATATTCCTCTGTGGGAAATATGGGATTATGAGTCCCTTTAACTGAAGAATGTATAGGTCTTGTCTATTCCATACTTGGTTTTTGGAACGGTACCTGTGCTTATATCAAACTCTGGTTTTATGCATCACCCCACCTCTCCTTCCCCCTTAAGAAGGCATAAGAGTGTTTTTTAAATGTGAGACTCTGTTCTCTTTCCTAACTCAGTTCATGTGTAGCCATGTTTACAGGATCTTCATGAATGATATCTTATGATAAGTTTCTTTTTCTATGTGACATATTTCACTTAGAATCATCGTACCTGAATCCACTCATTTTGCTGCTACTGGTCTTATGACATTGATTTCATGGCTGAGGGATATTCCATCGTACGTAAGTACCACAATATTTTGAACCATTTTTATATTTCCAGGGATATGTAAGGTGTACCCAAGTTGAGGTTCTTGTAAGCAGTGCAGGCCTAAATTTTGGGGTGGCTCTGTCTTATTGATTTTCAGTTTTCCTAAGGTATATTCCCTAGACTCGAAGTGCCCTTGGCTCTGTAGTTCTGTTGTTTATTTGTTTTAGGGAACACAATGCACTCCTCCAAGGAGGCAGTTGGCAATTTACATCCCGCCCATCAGCATAAAAAGCCTCCCTGTTCTCCAGGGCCTGTCTTGCCTTTCTGGTTTTTACCCATTTTGTGGATGCCCCTAATGACCAGTGGGAAGTGATACTTCATTGTAGTGCAGATTTGCATTGCCCGCTTGCTTGCTTTGCCAAAAAGGGCATATGCATTTTCTCCTGAATATATTCAGGAGAAAACGCATACGCCCTTTTTGGCCAAGTGCATCATTGTCGAAGTTGTGCCCCTATTCCTGTGTGTTAAAGGTGATTCCAACGTACCTCTTGAAATCTGTTTCCAGCTATTCTGCCTCGCTTATAAGTCCGCCTCGTTGCCTTCCCTCCACAGATTTTTGGACGATAATTGTCCTTTATTACTCTGCCAGTTTGTGAATTGCTGTGCCCCTGAGCTCCATTTTGTAAATCGTTTTTTGTGAGCTGAACGCAAGTTCAATATTTTTTTTCAGAACCTATACTTGTTTTCAGTGGGTGGCTGAGACTTTGTTTAATTCTTCTTCCTCACGGGAAATAAGAGTGACATGTGCCCGTCCAAATGCCTGACAGCTACTCTCTCATTGGTTCTCCCTCTTCCCTTTCATCCTTTGCCAAATTGGCAACCTGTGTGAACCAGGAGGTTAAAGGTTCTGTGTCTCCAAGTTGGGAGATTGATAGTAAAGCAGTTGGAAAGTCAAATTGGAGCACAAGGAGAGGGACTATTCGTTGAGTTTTAGAAACCTTTCATATTCACAGTGTGCCCATTCTCTAGGTTTCCCATACATGTTATAACTATACTAATATTCCCTTCAACCTGGAGAGTTGGGACCCATGGAACGGGTGCCACGCATTACTGCTATAAAGGGTATGCTTTTGCTCACCCAATCTCACCAATCCTCTCAGTCCCATGTGTCCAGCCTTATGCCACATCCAGCTGTCATTGTAGATAGGGTCATTCGAGGTTTCATCAGAGACCCTGAAGGAATTGTATAGAATTTCCCTTTTTTTTTTGTTTTTCAAATTCCTTTTCATAGTGGGTTTGAGCTGATTCTCACTGCCATGTTTATGCCAGTCTAGACACACTTGATTCCCTTATGGAGACATATCAATACACAGGTTTTAAGATTTTTAATAGTCAGATATATTCCTCTGTGGGAAATATGGGATTTTGAGTCCCTTTCACTGAGGAAGGTGTAGGTCTTGTCTATTCCATAGTTGGTTTTTGGAACGGTACCTGTGCTTATATCAAACTCTGGTTTTATGCATCACCCCACCTCTCCTTCCCCCTTAAGAAGGCATAAGAGTGTTTTCTAAATGTGAGACTCTGTTCTCTTTCCTAACTCAGTTCATGTGTAGCCATGTTTACAGGATTTTCATAAGTGATATCTTGTGATATGTTTCTTTTTCTGTGTGACTTATTTCAGTTAGAATCATCATACCTGAATCCACTCATTTTGCTGCTACTGGTCTTATGACATTGATTTCATGGCTGAGGGATATTCCATCGTACGTAAGTACCACAATTTTTTGAACCATTTTTATATTTCCAGGGATATGTAAGGTGTACCCAAGTTGAGGTTCTTGTAAGCAGTGCAGGCCTAAATTTTGGGGTGGCTCTGTCTTATTGATTTTCAGTTTTCTCAAGGTATATTCCCTAGACTGGAAGTGCCCTTGGCTCTGTAGCTCTGTTGTTTACTTGTTTTAGGGAACACAATGCACTCCTCTAGAGAGGCAGTTGGCAATTTACTTCAGGCCCATCAGCATAACAAGGCTCCCTGTTCTCCAGGGCCTGTCTTGCCTTTCTGGTTTTTACCCATTTTGTGGATGTCCCTTTTGACTCGTGGGAAGTGATACTTCTTTGTAGTGCAGTTTTGCATTGCCTGCTTGCTTCATTGGCCAAAAAGGGTGTATGCGTTTTCTCCTGAATATATTCAGGAGAAAACTCAAACGCCCTTTTTGGCCAGGTGCATCATTGTTGAAGTTGTGCCCCTATTCCTGTGATTTAAAGGTGATTCGAAAGTACCTCGTGAAATGTGTTTCCTGCTACTCTGCCTCCCTTTAAAGTTCGCCTCGATGCCTTCCCTCAACAGATTTTTGGATGATAGTTGCCCTTTATTACTGTGCAAGTTTGTGAATTGCTGTGCCCCTTTGCTCCATTTTGTAAATAGTTTTTTGTGAGCTGAACGAAAGTCCAATATTTTGGTTCAGGACATATACTGGTTCCCAGTGGTTGGCTGAGTCTTTGGTTAATTCTTCTTCCTCCCGAGAAATAAGAGTGACATGTGCCCATCCAAATGCCTAACAGCTACTCTCTCATTGGTTCTCCCTCTTCCCTTTCATCCTATGCCAAATTGGCAACCTGTGCAAACCAGGAGGTTAAAGGTGCTGTCTCTCCAAGTTGGGAGATTGATAGTAAAGCAGTTGGAAAGTCAAATTGGACCACCAGGAGAGGGACAATTCATTGAGTTTTAGAAACATTTTGTATTCACAGTGTGTCCATTCTCTTGGTTTCCCGTACATGTAATAGCTGTAGTAATATTCCCTTCAACCTGGAGAGTTGGGACCCATGGAAAGGGTGCCATGCATTATTGCTTTAAAGAGTCTGCATTTGCTCACCCAATCTCACCAATCCTCTCAGTCCCATGCGTCCAGCCTTATGCCACTTCCAGCTGTCGTTGTAGATAGTGTCATTCCAGGTTTCATCAGAGACCCTGAAGGAATTGTAAAGAATTTCCCTGTTTTTTTTGGTTTGTTTTTGAAATTCCTTTTTATAGTGGGTTTGAGCTGATTCTCGCTGCCATGATTATGCCAGTCTAGACACACTTGATTGCCTTATGGAGACATGTCAATACACAGGTTTTAAGATTCTTAATAGTCAGATATATTCCTCTGCGGGAGATATGGGATTTTGAGTCCGTTTCACTGAGGAAGGTGTCGGTCTTGTCTATTCCATAGTTGGTTTGGGAAAGGAAACTGTGCTTATATCAAACTCTGGTTTTATATCACCCCACCTCTCCTTCCCCGTTAAGAAGGCATAAGAGTGTTTTCTAAATATGAGACTCTCTTCTCTTTCCTAACTCAGTTCATGTGTAGCCATGTTTACAGGATCTTCATAAGTGATATCTTATGATACGTTTCTTTTTCTGTGTGACTTATTTCACTTAGAATCATCGTACCTGAATCCACTCATTTTGCTGCTACTGGTCTTATGACATTGATTTCATGGCTGAGGGATATTCCATCGTACGTCAGTACCACAATTTTTTGAACCATTTTTATCTTTCCTGGGATACATAAGGTGTACCCAAGTTGAGGTTCTTGCAAGCAGTACAGCCCTAAATTGTGGACTGGCTGTGTCTTATTGATTTTCAGTTTGCCCAAGGTATATTCCCTAGACTGGAAGTGCCCTTGGCTCTGTAGCTCTGTTATTTACTTGTTTTAGGGAACACAATGCACTCCTCCAGACAGGCAGTTGACAACTTACATCCCGCCCATCAGCATAACAAGGCTCCCTGTTCTCCAAGGCCTGTGTTGCCTTTCTGGTTTTTACCCATTTGTGGATGTCCCTTTTGAACGGTGGGAAGTGATACTTCTTTGTAGTGCAGATTTGCATTGCCTTCTTGCTTGCTTGGCCAAAATGTGCATATGCATTTTCTCCTGCATATATTCAGGAGAAAATGTATAGGCCCTTTTTGGCCAAGTGCATCATTGTCAAAGTTGTGCCCCTCTTGCTCTGCTTTACAGATGATTCCAACGTACCTATTGAAATCTGTTTCCTGCTATTCAGCCTGATTTTCGGGTTCGCTTCACTGCCTTCCCTCAACAGATTTCTGGAACATAGTTGGCCTTTATTACTCTGTCATTTTTTGAATTGCTCTGCCCCTGAGCTCCATTTTTCAACTCGTTTTTTGTGAGCTGAAAGCAAGTCCAAATTTTTGGTTCAGGACCTATACTGGATCCCAGTGAGTGCCTGAGACTTTGGATAATTATTCTTCCTGCCGGGCAATTAGAGTGACATGTGCCTGTCCAAATGCCTAACAGCTACTCTCTCATTTGTTCTCCCTCTTCCCTTTGATCCTCTGCCAAATTGGCAACCTGTGCGAACCAGGAAGTTAAGGGGGCTGTCTCTCCAAGTTGGGAGATTGATAGTAAAGCAGTTGGAAAGTCAAACCGGAGCATCAGGAGAGGGACTATTCATTGAGTTTTAGAAACCTTTCGTATTCACAGTGTCCATTATCTAGGTTTCCCGTACATGTTATAGCTGTAGTAATATTCCCTTCAACCTGGAGAGTTGGGACCCATGGAATGGGTGCCATGCATTATTGCTTTAAAGTGTCTGCTTTGCTCACGAATCTCACCAATCCTCTCAGTCCCATGTGTCCAGCCTTATGCCACCTCCAGCTGTCGTTCTAGATAGGGTCATTCCAAGTTTCATCAGAGACCCTGAAGGAATTGTAAAGAATTCCGCTGTTTCTCTATTTTGTTTTTGAAATTCCTTTTTATAGTGGGTTTGAGCTGATTCTCGCTGCCATCTTTATGCCAGTCTAGACACACTTGATTCCCTTACGGAGACATATCAATACATAGGTTTTAAGATTCTTACTAGTCAGATATATTCCTCTGCAGGAAATATGGGGTTTTGAGTGCCTTTCACTGAGGAAGGTGTAGGTCTTGTCTATTCCATACTTGGTTTTTGGAACGGTACCTGTGCTTATATCAAACTCTGGTTTTATGCATCACCCCACCTCTCCTTCCCCCTTAAGCAGGCATAAGAGTGTTTTCTAAATGTGAGAAACTTTTCTCTTTCTTAACTCAGTTCATGTGTAGCCATGTTTACAGGATCTTCATAAGTGATATCTTATGATACGTTTCTTTTTCTGTGTGACTTATTTCAGTTAGAATCATCATAAATGAATCCACTCATTTTGCTGCTACTGGTCTTATGACATTGATTTCATGGCTGAGGCATATTCCATCGTACGTAAGTACCACAATTTTTTGAACCATTTTTATATATCCTGCGATATTTAATGTGTACCCAAGTTGAGGTTCTTGTAAGCAGTGCAGCCCTAAATTTTGCGGTGGCTCTGTCTTATTGATTTTCAGTTTTCCCAAGGTATATTCCCTAGACTAGAAGTGTCCTTGGCTCTGTAGCTCTGTTGTTTACTTGTTTTAGGGAACACAATGCACTCCTCCAGAGAGGCAGTTGGCAATTTACATCCCGCCCATCAGCATAACAAGACTCCCTGTTCTCCAGGGCCTGTCTTGAATTTCTGGTTTTTACCCTTTTTGTGGATGTCCCTTTGGACAGGTGGGAAGTGATACTTCTTTGTAGTGCAGACTTGCATTTTCCGCTTGCTTGCTTGGCCAAAAAGATTGTATGTGTTTTCTCCTGAATATACTCAGGAAAAAACGCATACGCCCTTTTTGGACAAGTGCATCATTTTCGAAGTTGTGCCCCTCTTCCTGTGCTTTAAAAGCGATTCCAACGTACCTCTTGAAATCCGTTTCCTGCTATTCTGCCTCACTTTCAAGTCCGCCTCGTTGCCTTCCCTCAACAGGTTTTTGGATGACAGTTGTCCTTTATTACTCTGCCAGTTGGTGAATTGCTCTGCCTTATAGCTCCTTTTTTTTAACTCGTTTTTTGTGAGCTTAACGCCAGTCACATATTTTGGTTCAGGACCTATACTGGTTCCCAGTCGTTGGCTGAGTCTTTGGTTAATTCTTCTTCCTCCCGGGAAATAAGAGTGACATGTGCCCGTCCAAATGCCTAACAGCTACTCTCTCTTTGGTTCTCCCTCTTCCCTTTCATCCTTTGCCAAATTGGCAACCTGTGCAAAACAGGAGGTTAAAGGTGCTGTCTCTCCAGGTTGGGAGATTGATAGTAAAGCAGTTGGAAAGTCAAACCGGAGCACCAGGAGAGGGACTGTTCGATGAGCTTTAGAGACATTTCGTATTCACAGAGTGTCCATTCTCTAGGTTTCCCATACATGTTATAGCTGTAGTAATATTCCCTACAACCTGGAGAGTTGGGACCCATGGAATGGGTTCCATGCATTATTGCTTTAAAGGGTCTGCATTTGCTCACGAATCTCACCAATCCTCTCAGTCCCATGTGTCCAGCCTTATGCCACCTCCAGCTGTCGTTCTAGATAGGGTCATTCCAAGTTTCATCAGAGACCCTGAAGGAATTGTAAAGAATTTCCCTGTTTTTTTGTTTTGTTTTAGAAATTCCTTTTTATAGTGTGTTTGAGCTAATTCTCGCTGCCATGATTATGCCAGTCTAGAAACACTTGATTCCCTTATGGAGACATATCAATACATAGGTTTTAAGATTCTTACTAGTCAGATATATTCCTCTGCGGGAAATATGGGGTTTTGAGTCCCTTTCACTGAGGAAGGTTTAGGTCTGGTCTATTCCATAGTTGGTTTTTGGAACGGTACCTGTGCTTATATCAAACTCTGGGTTTATGCATCTCCCCACCTCTCCTTCCCCCTTAAGCAGGCATAAGAGTGTTTTCTAAATGTGAGACTCTGTTCTATTTCCTAACTCAGTACATGTGTAGCCATGTTTACACGAACTTCATAAGTGATATCTTATGATACGTTTATTTTTCTGTGTGACTTATTTCACTTAGAATCATCGTACCTGTATCCACTCATTTAGCTACTACTGGTCTTATGACATTGATTTCATGGCTGATGGATATTCCATTGTACGTAAGTACCGCAATTTTTGAACCATTTGTATATTTCCTGGGATATTTAAGTTGTACCCAAGTTGAGGTTCTTGTAAGCAGTGCAGCCCTGAAATTCGGGGTGGCTCTGTCTTATTGATTTTCAGTTTTCCCAAGGTATATTCCCTAGACTGGAAGTGTCCTTGGCTCTGTAGCTCTGTTGTTTACTTGTTTTAGGGAACACAATGCACTCCTCCAGAGAGGCAGTTGGTAATTTACATCCCGCCCTTCTGAATAACAAGGCTCCCCTTTCTCAAGGGCCTGTCTTGAATTTCTGGTTTATATCCTTTTTGTGGATGTCCCTTTGGAACGGTGGGAAGTGACACTTATTTGTAGTGCAGGCTTACATTGTCTGCTTGCTTGATTGGCAAAAAGGGCGTATGCGTTTTCTCCTGAATATACTCAGGAGAAAACGCATACGCCATTTTTGGCCATGTGCATCATTGTCGAAGTTGTGCCCCTCTTCCTGTGCTTTAAAGGCAATTCCAACGTACCTCTTGAAATCTGTTTCCTGCTATTCTGCCTCGCTTTCAAGTCCGCCTCGTTGCCTTCCCTCAACAGATTTTTGGATGATAGTTGGCCTTTATTACTCTGCCAGTTTGTGAATTGCTCTGCCCTATAGCTCCATTTTTTAACTCGTTTTTTTGTGAGCTGAACAAAAGTCCCATATTTTGGTTTAGGACCTATACTGGTTCCCGGTGGGTTGCTGAGACTTTGGTATATTCTTCTTCCTCCCGGGATATAAGAGTGATATTTGCCCGTTCAAATGCCTAACAGGTACTCTCTCATTGGTTCTCCCTCTTCCCTTTCATCCTTTGCAAATTAGCAACCTGTGCTAACCAGGAGGTTAAAGGTGCTGTCTCTCCAAGTTGGGAGATTGATAGTAAAGCAGTTAGAAAGTGAAACTGGAGCACCAGGAGAGGAACTATTCGTTGAGTTTTAGACACCTTTCGTATTCACAGTGTGTCCATTCTCTAGGTTTCCCATACATGTTATAGCTGTAGTAATATTCCCTTCAACCTGGAGAGTTGGGACCCATGAAATGGGTGCCATGCATTATTGCTTTAAAGTGTCTGCATTTGCTCACGAATCTCACCCATTCTCTCAGTCCCATGTGTGCAGCCTTATGCCACCTCCAGCTGTCATTGTAGATAGGGTCATTCCAAGTTTCATCAGAGACCCTGAAGGAATTGTAAAGAATTTCGCTCTTTTTTTGTTTTGTTTTTGAAATTCTGTTTTATAGTGAGTTTGAGCTGATTCTCGCTGCCATGACTATGCCAGGCTAGAAACAATTGATTCCCTTATGGAGACATATCAATACATAGGTTTTAAGATTCTTACTAGTCAGATATATTCCTCTGTGTGAAATATGGGATTTTGAATCCCTTTCACTGAGGAAGTTGTAAGTCTTCTCTATTCCATAGTTGGTTTTTGGAACGATACCTGTACTTATATCAAACTCTGGTTTTATGCCTCACCCCACCTCAACTTCCCCCTTAAGCAGGCATAAGAGTTTTTTCTAAATGTGAGACTCTGTTCTCTTTCCTAACTCAGTTCATGTGTAGCCATGTTTACAGGATCTTCATAAGTGATATCTTATGATACGTTTCTTTTTCTGTGTGACTTATTTCACTTAGAATCATCATACCTGAATCCACTCATTTTGCTGCTACTGGTCTTATTACATTGATATCTTGGCTGAGGGATATTCCATCGTACGAAAGTACCACAATTTTTTGAACCATTTTTATATTTCCTGGGATACTTAAGGTGTACCCAAGTTGAGTTTCTTGTAAGCAGTGCAGCCCTAAATTTTGGGGTGGCTCTGTCTTATTGATTTTCAGTTTTTCCAAGGTATATTCCCTAGACTGGAAGTGCCCTTGGCTCTGTAGCTCTGTTGTTTACTTGTTTTAGGGAACACAATGCACAACTCCAGAGAGGCAGTTGGCAATTTACATCCCGCCCATCAGCATAACAAGGCTCCCTGTTCTCCAGGGCCTGTCTTGAATTTCTGCTTTTTACCCTTTTTGTGGATGTCCCTTTGGACCGGTGGGAAGTGATACTTCTTTGTAGTGCAGACTTACATTGTCCGCTTGCTTGCTTGGCCACAAAGGGCATATGCGTTTTCTCCTGAATATACTCAGGAGAAAACGCATACGCCCTTTTTGGCCAAGTGCATCTTTGTCGAAGTTGTGCCCCTCTTCCTGTGTTTTAAATGTGATTCCACCGTACCTCTTGAAATCTGTTTCCTGCTATTCTGCCTCCCTTTCAAGTCCGCTTCGTTGCCTTCCCTCAACAGATTTTTGGATGATAGTTATCCTTTATTACTCTGCCAGTTTGTGAATTGCTGTGCCCCGGAGCTCCATTTTTTAACTCGTTTTTTTGTGAGCTGAACGCAAGTCCAATATTTTGGTTGAGGGCCTACACTGGTTCCCGGTGGGTGGCTGTGACTTTGGTTAATTCTTCTTCCTCCCAGGAAATAAGAGTGACATGTGCCCGTCCAAATGCCTAACAGCTAATCTCTCATGGTTCTCCCTCTTGCCTTTCATCCTTTGTCAAATTGGCAACCTTTGCCAACCAGGAGGGTAAAGGTGCTGTCTTCTCCAAGTTGGGAGATTGATAGTAAAGCAGTTGGAAAGTCCAACTGGAGCACCAGGAGAGGGACTATTCGTTGAGATTTAGAAACCTTTCATATTCACAGTGTGTCCATTCTCTAGGTTTCCCATACATGTTATAGCTGTAGTAATATTCCCTTCAACCCGTAGAGTTGGGACCCATGGAATGTGTGCCATGCATTATTGCTTTAAAGGGTCTGCATTTGCTCACCCAGTCTCACCAATCCTCTCAGTCCTATGTGTCCAGCCTTATGCCACATGCAGCTGTCGTTGTAGATAGGGTCATTCCAATTTTCATCAGAGACCCTGAAGGAATTGTAAAGAATTTCCCTTTTTTTTGTTTTTCAAATTCATTTTTATAGTGGGTTTGAGCTGATTCTCGCTGCCAAGTTTATGCCTGTCTAGACGCACTTGATTCCCTAAAAGAGACCTATGAATACATAGGTTTTAAGATTATTACTAGTCAGATATATTCCTCTGCGGGAAATATGGGGTTCTGAGTCCCTTTCACTGAGGAAGGTGTAGGTCTTGTCTATTCCATAGTTGGTTTTTTGAACGGTACTTTTGCTTATATCAAACTCTGGTTTTATGCCTCACCCCACCTCACCTTCCCCCTTAAGCAGGCATAAGAGTGTTTTCTAAATGTGAGACTCTGTTCTCTTTCCTAACTCAGTTCATGTGTAGCCATGTTTACAGGATCTTCATAAGTGATATCTTATGATACGTTTCTTTTTCTGTGTGACTTATTTCACTTAGAATCATCATACCTGAATCCACTCATTTTGCTGCTACTGGTCTTATTACATTGATATCTTGGCTGAGGGATATTCCATCGTACAAAAGTACCACAATTTTTTGAACCATTTTTATATTTCCTGGGATACTTAAGGTGTACCCAAGTTGAGTTTCTTGTAAGCAGTGCAGCCCTAAATTTTGGGGTGGCTCTGTCTTATTGATTTTCAGTTTTCCCAAGGTATATTCCCTAGACTGGAAGTGCCCTTGGCTCTGTAGCTCTGTTGTTTACTTGTTTTAGGGAACACAATGCACAACTCCAGAGTGGCAGTTGGCAATTTACATCCCGCCCAGGGCATAACAAAGCTCCCTGTTCTCCAGGGCCTGTCTTGAATTTCTGCTTTTAACCCTTTTTGTGGATGTCCCTTTGGACCGGTGGGAAGTGATACTTCTTTGTAGTGCAGACTTACATTGTCCGCTTGCTTGCTTGCCCAAAATGGGCGTATGCGTTTTCTCCTGCATATACCCAGGAGAAAACGCATACACCCTTTTTGGCCAAGTGCATTATTGTCGAAGTTGTGCCCCTCTTCCTGTGCTTTAGAGGCGATTGCAACATACCACTTGAAATCTGTTTCCTGGTATTCTGCCTCAGTTTCAAGTCTGCCTCGTTGCTTTCCCTCAACAGATTTTTGGATGATAGTTGTCCTTTATTACTCTGCCAGTTTGTGAAATGCTCTGCCCTATAGCTCCATTTTTTAACTCTTTTTTTGTGAGCTGAACGCAAGTCCAATATTTTGGCTTAAGACCTATACTGGTTCCCGGTGGGTGGCTGAGACTTTGGTCAATTCTTCTACCTGCCGGGAAATAAGAGTGACATATGGCCGTCCTAATGCCTAACAGCTACTCTCTATATGGTTCTCCCTCTTCCCTTTCATCCTTTGCCAAATTGGCAACATGTGCGAACCAGGAGGTTAAAGGTGCTCTCTCTCCAAGTTGGGAGGTTGAAAATAAAGCAGTTAGAAAGTCAAACTGGAGCACCTGGAGAGGGATTATTCGTTGAGATTTAGAAACCTTTCGTATTCACTGTGTGTCCATTCTCTAGGTTTCCCATACATGTTATAGCTGTAGTAATATTCCCTACAATCTGGAGAGTTGGGACCCATGGAATGGGTGCCATGCATTATTGCTTTAAAGGGTCTGCATTTGCTCACGAATCTCACCAATCCTCTCAGTCCCATGTGTCCAGCCTTATGCCACCTCCAGCTGTCGTTCTAGATAGGGTCATTCCAAGTTTCATCAGAGACCCTGAAGGAATTGTAAAGAATTTCACTGTTTTTTTGTTTTGTTTTTGAAATTCCTTTTTATAGTGGGTTTGAGCTGATTCTCGGTGCCATCTTTGTGCCAGTCTAGACACACTTGATTCCCTTATGGAGACATAACAATACATAGGTTTTAAGATTCTTACTAGTCAAATATATTCCTCTGCGGGAAATATGGGGTTTTGAGTCCCTTTCACTGAGGAAGGTGTAAATCTTGTCTATTCCATACTTGGTTTTTGGAACGGTACCTGTGCTTATATCAAACTCTGGTTTTATGCATCACCCCACCTCTCCTTCCCCCTTAAGCAGGCATAAGAGTGTTTTCTAAATGTGAGACTCTCTTCTCTTTCCTAACTCAGTTCATGTGTAGCCTTGTTTACAGGATCATCATAAGTGATATCTTATGATAAGTTTCTTTTTCTGTGTGACTTATTTCACTTAGAATCATCGTACCTGAATCCACTCATTTAGCTGCTACTGGTCTTATGACATTGATTTCATGGCTGAGGGATATTCCATCGTACGTAAGTACCACAATTTTTTGAACCATTTTTATATTTTCTGGGATATTTATGGTGTACCCAAGTTGAGGTTCTTGTAAGCAGTGCAGCCCTAAAATTTGTGGTGGTTTTGTCTTATTGATTTTCAGTTTTCCCAAGGTATATTCCCCAGACTGGAAGTGTCCTTGGCTCTGTAGCTCTGTTGTTTACTTGTTTTAGGGAACACAATGCACTTCTCCAGAGAGGCAGTTGGCAATTTACATCCCAGCCATCAGCATAACAAGGCTCCCTGTTCTCCAGGGCCTGTCTTGAATTTCTGGTTTTTACCCTTTTTGTGGATGTCCCTTTGGACCAGTGGGAAGTGATACTTCTTTGTAGTGCAGACTTTCATTGTCCGCATGCTTGCTTGGCCAAAAAGGGCATATGCGCTTTCTCCTGAATATACTCAGGAGAAAACGCATACGCCCTTTTTGGCCAAGTGCATCATTGTCGAAGTTGTGCCCCTCTTCCTGTGTTTTAAATGTGATTCCACCGTACCTCTTGAAATCTGTTTCCTGCTATTCTGCCTCCCTTTCAAGTCCGCTTCATTGCCTTCCCTCAACAGATTTTTGGATGATAGTTGTCCTTTATTACTCTGCCAGTTTGTGAATTGCTGTGCCCCGGAGCTCCATTTTTTAACTCGTTTTTTGTGAGCTGAACGCAAGTCCAATATTTTGGTTGAGGGCCTACACTGGTTCCCGGTGGGTGGCTGAGACTTTAGTTAATTCTTATTCTTCCCAGGAAATAAGAGTGACATGTGCCCGTCCAAATGCCTAACAGCTACTCTCTCATGGTTCTCCCTCTTGCCTTTCATCCTTTGTCAAATTGGCAACCTTTGCCAACCAGGAGGGTAAAGGTGCTGTCTTCTCCAAGTTGGGAGATTGATAGTAAAGCAGTTGGAAAGTCCAACTGGAGCACCAGGAGAGGGACTATTCGTTGAGATTTAGAAACCTTTCATATTCACAGTGTGTCCATTCTCTAGGTTTCCCATACATGTTATAGCTGTAGTAATATTCCCTTCAACCCGTAGAGTTGGGACCCATGGAATGTGTGCCATGCATTATTGCTTTAAAGGGTCTGCATTTGCTCACCCAGTCTCAACAATCCTCTCAGTCCTATGTGTCCAGCCTTATGCCACATGCAGCTGTCGTTGTAGATAGGGTCATTCCAGTTTTCATCAGAGACCCTGAAGGAATTGTAAAGAATTTCCCTTTTTTTTGTTTTTCAAATTCATTTTTATAGTGGGTTTGAGCTGATTCTCGCTGCCAAGTTTATGCCTGTCTAGACGCACTTGATTCCCTAAAAGAGACCTATCAATACATAGGTTTTAAGATTATTACTAGTCAGATATATTCCTCTGCGGGAAATATGGGGTTCTGAGTCCCTTTCACTGAGGAAGGTGTAGGTCTTGTCTATTCCATAGTTGGTTTTTTGAACGGTACTTTTGCTTATATCAAACTCTGGTTTTATGCATCACCCAACCTTTCCTTCCCCCTTAAGCAGGCATAAGAGTGTTTTCTAAATGTGAGACTCTCTTCTCTTTCCTAACTCAGTTCATGTGTAGCCATGTTTACAGGATCTTCATAAGTATTATCTTATGATAAGTTTCTTTTTCTGTGTGATTTATTTCACTTAGAATCATCATACCTGAATCCACTCATTTTGCTGCCACTTGTATTATGACATTGATTTCATGGCTGAGGGATATTCCATCATACGTAAGTACCACAATTTTTTGAACAATTTTTATCTTTCCTGGGATACTTAAGGTGAACCCAAGTTGAGGTTCTTGTAAGCAGTGCAGCCCTAAATTTTGGGGTGGCTCTGTCTTATTGATTTTCAGTTTTCCCAAGGTATATTCCCTAGACTCGAAGTGCCCTTGGCTCTGTAGCTCTGTTGTTTACTTGTATTAGGGAACACATTGCACTCATCCAGAGAGGCAGTTGGCAGTTTATATCCCGCCCATCAGCATAACAAGGCTCCCTGTTCTCCAGTGCCTGTCTTGCCTTTCTGGTTTTTACCAATTTTTTGGATGTCCCTTTTGACCGGTGGGAAGTGATACTTCTTTGTAATGCAGATTTGCATTGCCCGCTTGCTTGCTTGGCCAAAAAGGGCGTATGCATTTTCTCCTGAATATATTCAGGACAAAACGCATTCGCCCTTTTTGGCCAAGTGCATCATTGTCTAAGTTGTGCACCTATTCCTTTGCTTTACAGGCGATTCCTACGTACCTCTTGAAATCTGATTCCTGCTATTCTGCCTCACTTTCAAGTCCGCCTCGTTGCCTTCCCTCAAAAGATTTTTGGACGATAGTTGCCCTTTATTACTCTGCCAGTTTGTGAATTGCTGTGCCCCTGAGCTCCATTTTTAACTAGTTTTTTCTGAGTTGAACGCAAGTCCAATATTTTGGTTCAGGACCTATACTGGTTCCCGGTGGGTGGTTGAGACTTTTGTCAATTCTTCTTCCTCCCGGGTAATTAGAGTGACATGTGCCCGTCCAAATGCATGACAGCTACTCTCTCATTGTTTCTCCCTCTTCCCTTTCATTCTTTGCCAAATTGGCAACATGTGCGAACCAGGAAGTTAAAGGTGCTCTCTTTCCAAGATGGGAGATTGATAGTAAAGCAGTTGGAATGTCAACCTTGAGCACCAGGAGAGGGACTATTCGTTGAGATTTAGAAACCTTTCGTATTCACAGTGTGTCCATTCTCTAGGTTTCCCGTTCATGTTATAGCTGTAGTAATATTCCCTTCAACCTGGAGAGTTGGGACGCATGGAATGGGTGCCATGCATTATTGCTTTAAAGGGTCTGCGTTTGCTCACCCAATCTCACCAATCCTCTCAGTCCCATGTGTCCAGCCTTATGCCACATCCAGCTGTCGTTTTAGATAGGGTCATTCCAGGTTTCATCAGAATCCCTGAAGGTATTGTAAAGAATTTCCCTGTTTTTTGGTTTTGTTTTTGAAATTCCTTTTTATAATGGGTTTGAGCTGATTCTCACTGCCAGGTTTATGCCAGTCTAGACACACTTGATTCCCTTACGGAGACATATCAATACATAGGTTTTAAGATTCTTACTAGTCAGATATATTCCTCTGTGGGAAATATGGGGTTTCGAGTCCCTTTCACTGAGCAAGGTGTAGGTCTTGTGTCTTCCATAGTTGGTTTTTGGAACAGTACCTGTGCTTATATCAAACTCTGGTTTTATGCATCACCCCACCTCTCCTTCCCCCTTAAGCAGGCATAAGAGAGTTTTCTAAATGTGAGACTCTGTTCTCTTCCCTAACTCAGTTCATGTGTAGCCATGTTTCCAGGATCTTCATAAGTGATATCTTATGATAAGTTTCTTTTTCTGTGTGACTTATTTCACTTAGAATCATCGTACCTGAATCCACTCGTTTTGCTGGTACTGGTCTTATGACATTGATTTCATGTCTGAGGGATAATCCATCGTATGTAAGTACCACGATTTTTTGAACCATTTTTATATTTCCTGGGATATTTAAGGTGTACCCAAGTTGACGTTCTTGTAAGCAGTGCAGGCCTAAATATTTGGGTGGCTCTGTCTTATAGATTTTCAGTTTTCCCAGGGTATATTCCCTAGACTGGAAGTGCCCTTGGCTCTGTAGCTCTGTTGTTTACTTCTTTTAGGGAACACAGTGCACTCCTCCAGAGAGGCAGTTTGCAATATACATCCCGCCCATCAGCATAAAAAGGCTCTCTGTTCTCCAGGGCCTGTCTTGAATTTCAGGTTTTTACCCATTTTTTCGATGTTCCTGTGGACCGGTGGGAAATGATACTTCTTTGTAGTGCAGACTTGCATGAACTCTTGCTTGCTTGGCCAAAAAAACTGTATGCGATTTCTCCTGAATATACTAAGGAGAAAATGCATAAGCCCTTTTTGGCCAAGTGCATCATTGTCGAAGTTGTGCCCCTCTTCCTGTGCTTTAAAGGTGATTCCAATGTAACTCTTGAAATCCGTTTCCGGCAATTCTGCCTGGCTTAAAGTCCGCCTCGTGTCCTTCGCTCAACAGGTTTTTGGACGATAGTTGTCCTTTATTACTCTGCCAATTTGTGAATTGCTGTGCCCCCGAGCTCCGTTTTTTAACTGTTTTTTTCTGAGCTGTACGCAAGTCCAATATTTTAGTTCAGGACATATACTGGTTCCCGGTGGGTGGCGGAGACTTTGGTCAATTCTTCTTCCTCCCGGGAAATAAGAGTGACATATGCCCGTCCAAATGCCTAACAGCTACTATCTCATTGGTTCTCCCTCTTCCCATTCATCCTCTGCGAAATTGGCAACCTGTGCGAAACAGGAGGTTAAAGGTGCGGTCTCTCCAGGTTGGGAGATTGATAGTAAAGCAGTTGGAAAGTCAAACCGGAGCACCAGGAGAGGGACTATACGTTGAGTTTTAGAGACTATTTGTATTCACAGTGTGTCCATTATCTAGGTTTCCCATACATGTTATAGCTGTAGTAATATTCCCTTCAACCTGGAGAGTTGGGACCCATGGAATGGGTGCCATGCATTATTGCTTTAAAGGGTCTGCATTTGCTCACCCAATCTCACCAATCCTCTCAGTCCCAAGTGTCCAGCCTTATGCCACATGCAGCTGTCATTATAGATAGGGTCATTCCAGGTTTCATCAGAGACCCTGAAGGAATTGTAAAGAATTTCCCAGTTTTTTGTTTTTGAAATTCCTTTTTATAGTGGGTTTGAGCTGATTCTCGCTGCCATGTTTATGCCAGTGTAGACGCACTTGATTACCTGAAAGAGACATATCAATACATAGGTTTTAAGATTCTTACTAGTCAGATATATTCCTCTGCGGGAAATATGGGGTTTTGAGTCCCTTTCCCTGAGGAAGGTGTAGGTCTTGTCTATTCCATACTTGGTTTTTGGAACGCTACCTGTGCATATATCAAACTCTGGTTTTATGCATCACCCCACCTCTCCATCCCTCTTAAGCAGGCATAAGAGTGTTTTCTAAATGTGAGACTCTCTTCTCTTTCCTAACTCAGTTCATGTGTAGCCATGTTTACAGGATCTTCATAAGTGATATCTTATGATACGTTTCTTTTTCTGTGTGACTTATTTCCCTTAGAATCATCGTACCTGTATCCACTCATTTTGCTGCTACTGGTCTTATGACATTGATTTCATGGCTGAGGGATATTCCATCATACGTAAGTACCACAATTTTTTGAACCATTTTTATATTTCCTGGGATATTTAAGGTGTACCCAAGTTGAGGTTCTTGTAAGCAGTGCAGCCCTAAATTTTGGGGTGGTTCTGTCTTATTGATTTTCAGTTTTCCCAAGGTATATTCCCTTGACTGGAAGTGTCCTTGGCTCTGTATCTATGTTGTTTACTTGTTTTAGGGAACACAATTCTCTCCTCCAGAGAGGCAGTTGGCAATTTACATCCCGCCCATCAGCATAACAAGGCTCCCTGTTCTCCAGTGCCTGTCTTGCATTTCTGGGTTTTACACATTTTGTGGATGTCCCTTTTGACCGGTGGGAAGTGATACTTCTTTGTAGTGAAGATTTGCATTGCCCACTTGCTTGCTTGGCCAAAAAGGGCGTATGCGTTTTCTCCTGAATATATTCAGGAGAAAATGCAAACGCCCTTTTTAGCCAAGTGCATCATTGTCGAAGTTGTGCCCCTCTTCCTGTGCTTTAAAGGCGATTCCAATGTACCTCTTGAAATCTGTTTCCTGCAATTCTGCCTCCCTTTCAAGTTTGCCTCGTTGCCTTCCCTCAACAGAATTTTGGACGATAGTAGCCCTTTATTACTCTGCCAGTTTGTGAATTGCTGTACCCCTGAGCTCCATATTTAACTCGTTTTTTTCTGAGCTGAACGCAAGTCAAATATTTTGGTTCAGAACATATACTGGTTCCCGGTGTGTGGCTGAGACTTTGGTCAATTCTTCTTCCTCCCGGGAAATAAGAGTGACATATGCCCGTCCAAATGCCTAACAGCTACTCTCTCTTTGGTTCTTCCTCTTCCGTTTCATCCTCTGCCAAATTGGCAACCTGTGAGAACCAGGAGGTTAAAGGGGCTGTCTCTCCAAGTTGGGAGATTGATAGTAAAGCAGTTGGAATGTCAAACCGAAGCACCAGGAGAGGGACTATTAGTTGAGTTTTAGAGACCTTTCGTATTCACAGTGTGTCCATTTTCTAGGTTTCCCGTACATGTAATAGCTGTAGTAATATTCCCTTCAACCTGGAGAGTTGGGACCCATGGAATGGGTGCCCCTCATTATTGCTTTAAAGGGTCTGCATTTGCTCACCCAATCTCACCAATCCTCTCAGTCGCAAGTGTCCAGCCTTATGCCACATCCAGCTGTCATTGTAGATAGGGTCATTCCAGGTTTCATCAGAGACCCTGAAGGAATTGAAAGAAATTTCCCTGTTTTTTTGTTTTGTTTTTGAATTTCCTTTTTATAGTGGGTTTGAGCTGATTCTCACTGTCATGTTTATGCCAGTCTAGACACACTTGATTCCCTTATGGAGACATATCAATACATAGGTTTTAAGATTCATACTTTTAAGATATATTACTCTGTGGTGAATATGGGGTGTTGAGTCCCTTTCACTGAGGAAGGTGTAGGTTTTGTCTATTTCGTATTTGGTTTTTGGAATGGTACCTGTACTAATATCAAACTCTGATTTTATGCATCACCCCACCTCTCCTTCTCCCTTAAGCAAGCATAAGCGTTTTTTTTTTTTTAAATGTGAGTCTCTCTTTTCTTTCCTAACTCAGTTCATGTGTAGCCATGTTTACAGGATCTTCATAAGTGATATCTTATGATAAGTTTCTTTTTCTGTGTGACTTATTTCACTTAGAATTATCGTACCTGAATCCACTCATTTTGCTGCTACTGGCCTTATGACATTGATTTCATGGCTGAGGGATATTCCATCATATGTAAGTACCACAATTTCTTGAACCATTTTTGTCTTTCCTGGGATATTTAATGTGTACCCAAGTTGAGGTTTTTGTAAGCAGTGCAGCCCTGAATTTTGGTGTGGATCTGTCTTATTTATTTTCAGTTTTCCCAAGGTATATTCCCTAGACTGGAAGTGCCCTTGGCTCTGTAGCTCTGTTGTTTACTTGTTTTAGGGAACACAATGCACTCCTCCAGAGAGGCAGTTGGCAATTTACATCCCGCCCATCAGCATAACAAGGCTCCCTGTTCTCCAGGGCCTGTCTTGCCTTTCTGGTTTTTACCCATTTTGTGGATGTCCCTTTTGACCGGTGGGAAGTGATACTTCTTTGTAGTGCAGATTTGCATTGTCCGCTTGCTTGCTTGTCCAAAAAGGGCATATGCGTTTTCTCCTGCATATATGCACGTGAAAACCCATATGCCCTTTATGGCCATTTCCATAATTTTCGAAGTTGTAATGCTTTTCCTGTGTTTAAAGGCGATTCCAATGTACCTCTTGAAATCTATTTCATGCCATTCTGCCTCATTTTCCCTTCCGCCTCGTGGCTTTCCCTCAACAGATTTTTCGAAGAGAGTAGTCCTTTATAACTCTGCAGGTTAGTGAATTGCTGTGGCCCTGAGCTCCATTTTTCAACTCACGTTTTTGTGAGCTGACCGCAAATCAACAGTTTTGCTTCTGGACTTATACTGGTTCTGGGGGGCAGGCTGAGACTTTGGTTAATTCCTCTTTGTTATGGAAAATTAGAGAGACATGTGGCCGTCCAAATGCCTACAGCTACTCTCTCATTGGTTCTCTCTCTTCCCTTATATCCTCTGCACAATTTGCCAACTGTGCATACCAGGAGGATATAGGGGCTGACTTTCCAAGTTGGGAGATTGATAGTAAAGCAGTTGGAATGTCAAACTGGAGCACAAGGAGAGAAAAAAGTAGTAGAGTTTTACAAACCTTTCACCATCAGATGGTTTCCATTCTCTAGGTTCCCATACACGTTATAACTGTAGTGATATTCCCTTCTACCTGGAGAGATGGGAACCATGGAATGGGTGGCAGGCATTACTGCTTTAAAGGGTCTGCATTTTTTCACCCAATCTCACCAATCCTCTCAGTCCCAAGTGACCAGCCTTATGCCACATCCAGCTGTCATTGTAGATACGGTCATTCCAGGTTTCATCAGAACCCCTGAAGGTATTGTGTAAGAATTTTACTGTTTTTATGTTTTGTTTTGAAATTCATTTTTATAGTGGGTTTGAGCTGATTCTCACTGCCATGTTTATGTCGTTCTAGACACACTTGGTTCCCTTACGGAGACATATCAATACATAGGTTTTAAAATTCTTACTAGTCAGATATATTTCTCTGAGGGGAATAGGGATGTTGAGTTCCGTTCACTGAGGAAGGAGTAGGGCTTGTCTCTTCTGTTTTTGGATTATGGAACGGTACCTGTGCTAATATCAATCTTATGTTTTGTGCATCTCCCCACCTCTCTTTCCCCTTAAGCAAGCGTTATATTGTTTTCTAAATCTGATACTCTGTTCTCTTCCCTAAATCAGTTCATATGTAGCCATGTTTACATTCCCTTCATAAGTGATATCTTATGTCAGAATGCACCATGGCCGTTCTCATAATAATGCTCCATGACCCCTGTCATCACAATGCACCATGCCCTGGTTATCAAAATGTTCCATGTCCCTTGTCATCACAATTCTCCACGTCCTTGTGATCACAGTGCTACATGACACTTCTCATCAAAATGTTACATGCTCTTGTCATCACAATTCTCCATCCACTTGACATTGCAATGCTCCATGCACTTGTCATCACAATGCTCCATGCACATGTCATCACAAACCTCCATGCCCTTGTCATCACAATGCTCCATGACGTTTGTCATCAGAATCCTCCATGACACTTGGCATCACAATGCTCCATGCCATTGTCATCAGAGCGGGCCACTACATATGTCATCAGAATGCTCCCTGACACCTCTCTTCACAATACTGCATGACCTGGTCATCACAATGCTCCATGCCCTTGTCATCACAATGCGCCATTCCAACTGTCAGCGCAATAATCCATGAAACATATTAGAACATTGTTCCATGCTCTTGTCATCACAATGCTCCATGCTCTTGTTATCTCAATTCTTCATGACCCCTGTCATCACAATGCTCCATGACACTTGTCAGTATGTTCCTTGAACCCTGTCATGACAAGGCTCCATGCCTTTTTCATCACAAAGTTCCATGCCCTTTCCATCACAGTGCTCCAAGACCCATGTAATCACAATGCTCCATGCCCTTGTCATCACAAAACTCAAGGACGCATGCCATCAGAATGCTCCTTGGTCTTCTCCTCACAATGTGCCATGCCCTTGTCATCACAATGTTCCAAGACCCCTGTAATCACAATGTTCCATGCCCGTTTTCATCAGTATGCTCCATGAGACTTGTCATCACAAGGCTCCATGGTTTTGTCATCACAATGCTCCAGGACCTTGTCATCACAATGCTTCTCGACCTTGTCATGAAAATTTTCAATGGCCCTTTTCATCATAATGCTCCAAGCCCTAATCATCAAAATGCTCCATTATATTTGTCCTCACATTTCTCCATTACATTTGGCTTCACAATGCTCCATGCCATTGTCATCACAATGGACCATGACATATGTCATCACAGTGCTCCCTGACACCTGCCTTCACAATACTCCTTGACCTTCTCATCACAATGCTCCATGCCCTTGTCATCACAATGCACCATGCCCAATGTCATCACAATAATCCATGAAACTTGTCAAACCAATGCTCCATGCCCCTGTCAACACAATGCTCCATGCCCTTGTCATCACAATGCTCCATGACCCCTGTCATCACAATGCTCAGTGACTCCAGTCATCACATTGATTCATAACATTTGTCATCACAATTGTCCATGCCCGCGTCATCACAAGGCTCTGTGACTTTTGTAACCACAATGTTCCATGAACTTTTCATCACAATTCTTTGTGACCCTTGTCATCACAATGCTCCATGTCTTTGTCAGAACAATGGTCTATGACCATTGTCATCACAATGTGCCACGCGCATTTCATCACAGCCGACCACAAAATTTTCATTGCAATGCTCCATAAACCTTGTAATCACAATGGTCCATGCACTTCTCATCAAAATGCTCTCTCACCAGAGATATCACAATGTTCCATCACTAGTCATCACAATACTCCCTCACACCTGGAATCACAATGTTCCATGACCCTGTCATCACAGTGCTACATCCACTTATCTGCACAATGTTCCATGACCCCTGACATCACAATGTTCCATAACCCCTGTCAGCAAAATGCTCCATGACCCTTTTCATCCCAAAGATCCAAGACCCCTGACATCACAATGTTCTATAAACACTGCCATCACAATATTCCATTACAATTCTTATCAAATTGCTGCATGACCCGTTCATCAAAATGCTCCCTGCCCTTCTCATCACAATGCACCATGCCCTTGTCATCAAAATGCTCCATGACTTGTCATCACAAAGCTCCATGTCCCATGGCATCACAATGCTCCATGTCACTGTCATCACAATGCTCCCTGAACCCTCTCATCACATTGCTCCATGTCCTTGTCATCTCAAAGCTCCATGACACTTGTCATCACAATGCTCAATGCCCTTCTCATGACAATGCTCCATGCCTTTTTCATTACAATCCTGCATGACCCAGGTATCACAGTGTTCCGTGCCCTTGTCATCACAATGCTCCATGCCCACTCTCATCACAATAATCCATGAAACATTTCAGACCAATGTTCCATACCCTTCTCATCAAAATGCTCCATTACCCCTGTCATAAAAATGCACCATGACTCTTGGCATCACAATGTTCCACTACCTAGTCATCACAAGGTTCCATGACACTTGTCATCACAATGCTCAAGACCCCTGAAATCAAAATGCTGCATGCCCTTGTCATCACAAAGCTCCATGACACATGTCATCAGAAAGTTCCATGGCCTTCTCATCACAATGCTCCATTCCCATGTCATCACAATGCTCCAAGACCCTTGTAATCACAGTGATCCATGACCCTTTTCATCTCAATGCTCCATGAACCCTGTCATCACAATACACCATGCCCATCATCATAATGCTTCAGGCTATTGTCATCACAATGAAATCAATATTCTCCATGACCTCTGTCATCATAATGCTCCAAACCCTTGTGATCACAATGTTCAATAACACTTATCATCTCAACACCCCATGACACTCATCATCACAATTATCCATGGTCTTCTCATCACAATGCTCCATGATCGTTGTCATCACAATGCTCAATACACTTGTCATCACAATGCTCCCTGACACTTCTCGTCAGTATGCACCTTGAACCGTGTCATGACAAGGTTCCATGCCTTTTTCATCACAGTGATCCATGCCCTATTCATCACAATGCTCCAAGATCCCTGTAATCACAATGCTCCATGCCCTTGTCATTAAAAAGCTCCATGACGCATGTCATCATCATGCTTCATGGCCTTCTCATCACACTGCTCCATGCCCTTCTCGTCACAATGCTCTAAGACCTCTGTAATCACAATGCTCCATGCCCATTTTCATCAGAATGTTCCATGAGACTTGTCATCACAATGCTTAATGCGCTTGTCAGCACAATGCTCCATGACCCCTGTCATCACAATGCTCAGTGACTCCAGTCATCACAATGATTCATAACGTTGTCATCACAACTGTCCATGCCCGCATCATCACAAGGCTCTGTGACTTTTGTAACCACAATGTTCCATGAACATTTCATCACAATTCTCTGTGACCCTTGTCATCACAATGCTCCATGTCTTTGTCAGAACAATGGTCTATGACCATTGTCATCACAATGTGCCACGCACATTTCATCACAGCCGACCACAAACTTTTCATTGCAATGCTCCATAAACCTTGTAATCACAATGGTCCATGCACTTCTCATCAAAATGCTCTCTCACCAGAGATATCACAATGTTCCATCACTAGTCATCACAATACTCCCTCACACCTGGAATCACAATGTTCCATGACCCTGTCATCACAGTGCTACATCCACTTATCTGCACAATGTTCCATGACCCCTGACATCACAATGTTCCATAACCCCTGTCAGCAAAATGCTCCATGACCCTTTTCATCCCAAAGATCCAAGACCCCTGACATCACAATGTTCTATAAACACTGCCATCACAATATTCCATTACAATTCTTATCAAATTGCTGCATGACCCGTTCATCAAAATGCTCCCTGCCCTTCTCATCACAATGCACCATGCCCTTGTCATCAAAATGCTCCATGACTTGTCATCACAAAGCTCCATGTCCCATGGCATCACAATGCTCCATGTCACTGTCATCACAATGCTCCCTGAACCCTCTCATCACATTGCTCCATGTCCTTGTCATCACAAAGCTCCATGACACTTGTCATCACAATGCTCGATGCCCTTCTCATGACAATGCTCCATGCCTTTTTCATTACAATCCTGCATGACCCAGGTATCACAGTGTTCCGTGCCCTTGTCATCACAATGCTCCATGCCCACTCTCATCACAATAATCCATGAAACATTTCAGACCAATGTTCCATACCCTTCTCATCAAAATGCTCCATTACCCCTGTCATAAAAATGCACCATGACTCTTGGCATCACAATGTTCCACTACCTAGTCATCACAAGGTTCCATGACACTTGTCATCACAATGCTCAAGACCCCTGAAATCAAAATGCTGCATGCCCTTGTCATCACAAAGCTCCATGATGCATGTCATCAGAAAGTTCCATGGCCTTCTCATCACAATGCTCCATTCCCATGTCATCACAATGCTCCAAGACCCTTGTAATCACAGTGATCCATGACCCTTTTCATCTCAATGCTCCATGAACCCTGTCATCACAATACACCATGCCCATCATCATAATGCTTCAGGCTATTGTCATCACAATGAAATCAATATTCTCCATGACCTCTGTCATCATAATGCTCCAAACCCTTGTGATCACAATGTTCAATAACACTTATCATCTCAAAACCCCATGACACTCATCATCACAATTATCCATGGTCTTCTCATCACAATGCTCCATGATCGTTGTCATCACAATGCTCAATACACTTGTCATCACAATGCTCCCTGACACTTCTCGTCAGTATGCACCTTGAACCGTGTCATGACAAGGTTCCATGCCTTTTTCATCACAGTGATCCATGCCCTATTCATCACAATGCTCCAAGATCCCTGTAATCACAATGCTCCATGCCCTTGTCATTAAAAAGCTCCATGACGCATGTCATCATCATGCTTCATGGCCTTCTCATCACACTGCTCCATGCCCTTCTCATCACAATGCTCTAAGACCTATGTAATCACAATGCTCCATGCCCATTTTCATCAGAATGTTCCATGAGACTTGTCATCACAATGCTTAATGCGCTTGTCTGCACAATGCTCCATGACCCCTGTCATCACAATGCTCAGTGACTCCAGTCATCACAATGATTCATAACGTTGTCATCACAACTGTCCATGCCCGCATCATCACAAGGCTCTGTGACTTTTGTAACCACAATGTTCCATGAACATTTCATCACAATTCTCTGTGACCCTTGTCATCACAATGCTCCATGTCTTTGTCAGAACAATGGTCTATGACCATTGTCATCACAATGTGCCATGCACATTTCATCACAGCCGACCACAAACTTTTCATTGCAATGCTCCATAAACCTTGTAATCACAATGGTCCATGGACTTCTCATCAAAATGCTCTCTCACCAGAGATATCACAATGTTCCATCACTAGTCATCACAATACTCCCTCACACCTGGAATCACAATGTTCCATGACCCTGTCATCACAGTGCTACATCCACTTATCTGCACAATGTTCCATGACCCCTGACATCACAATGTTCCATAACCCCTGTCAGCAAAATGCTCCATGACCCTTTTCATCCCAAAGATCCAAGACCCCTGACATCACAATGTTCTATAAACACTGCCATCACAATATTCCATTACAATTCTTATCAAATTGCTGCATGACCCGTTCATCAAAATGCTCCCTGCCCTTCTCATCACAATGCACCATGCCCTTGTCATCAAAATGCTCCATGACTTGTCATCACAAAGCTCCATGTCCCATGGCATCACAATGCTCCATGTCACTGTCATCACAATGCTCCCTGAACCCTCTCATCACATTGCTCCATGTCCTTGTCATCACAAAGCTCCATGACACTTGTCATCACAATGCTCGATGCCCTTCTCATGACAATGCTCCATGCCTTTTTCATTACAATCCTGCATGACCCAGGTATCACAGTGTTCCGTGCCCTTGTCATCACAATGCTCCATGCCCACTCTCATCACAATAATCCATGAAACATTTCAGACCAATGTTCCATACCCTTCTCATCAAAATGCTCCATTACCCCTGTCATAAAAATGCACCATGACTCTTGGCATCACAATGTTCCACTACCTAGTCATCACAAGGTTCCACGACACTTGTCATCACAATGCTCAAGACCCCTGAAATCAAAATGCTGCATGCCCTTGTCATCACAAAGCTCCATGACGCATGTCATCAGAAAGTTCCATGGCCTTCTCATCACAATGCTCCATTCCCATGTCATCACAATGCTCCAAGACCCTTGTAATCACAGTGATCCATGACCCTTTTCATCTCAATGCTCCATGAACCCTGTCATCACAATACACCATGTCCATCATCATAATGCTTCAGGCTATTGTCATCACAATGAAATCAATATTCTCCATGACCTCTGTCATCATAATGCTCCAAACCCTTGTGATCACAATGTTCAATAACACTTATCATCTCAACACCCCATGACACTCATCATCACAATTATCCATGGTCTTCTCATCACAATGCTCCATGATCGTTGTCAGCACAATGCTCAATACACTTGTCATCACAATGCTCCCTGACACTTGTCGTCAGTATGCTCCTTAAACCCTGTCATGACAAGGTTCCATGCGTTTTTCATCACAGTGATCCATGCCCTATTCATCACAATGCTCCAAGATCCCTGTAATCACAATGCTCCATGCCCTTGTCATTAAAAAGCTCCATGACACATGTCATCAGCATGCTTCATGGACTTCTCATCACAATGCTCCATGCCCTTCTCATCACAATGCTCCAAGACCCCTGTAATCACAATGCTCCATGTCCCTTTTCATCAGAATATTCCATGAGACTTGTCATCACAATGCTTAATGCGCTTGTCAGAACAATGCTCAATGACACATGTCATCACAATGCACCATGTGCTTGTCATCACAGTCCTCCACAATCTTGTCATCACAATGCTCCTTAAAATTTGTCATCACAATGCTCCCTGCCCTTCTCATCACATTGCACAACGCCCTTGCCATCAAAATGCTCCATGACCATTGTCATCACAAAGATCCATGACCCTTAGCATCACAATGCTCCATTTCATTGTCATCACAATGCTCCATGAACGCTCTCATCACATTGCTCCATGCCCTTGTCTTCACAAAGCTCCATGACACATGTCATCAGAATGCTCCATGGCCTTCTCATCACAATGCTGCATGCCCTTGCCATCACAAGGCTCAATTACACCTGTGATAACAATGCTCCATGACCCCTGCCATCACGATGTTCCATTGTCCTGTCATCACAAAGCTCCATGACCCTTCTCATCACAATGCTCCAATAACCCTGTAATCACAATCCTCTATGCCTCTTTTCATCTCAATGATCCATGAACCCTGTCATCACAATGAATCATGCCCATCATCATAATGCTTCATGCTATTGTCATCACAATGAAATCAAAATGTTCCATGACCTCTGTCATAACAATGCTCCAAACACTTGTGATCACAATATACAATATCACTTTTCATCACAATGTCCCATGACTCTCGTCATCACAATTACCAATGGTCTTCTCATAACAATGTTCCATGACCTTTGTTATCACAATGCTCAATACACTTGTCATCAAAATGATCACTGACACTTGTTGTCTGTATCCTCCTTGAATCCTGTCATGACAAGGCTCCATGCCTTTTTCATCACAATGATCCATGTCCTTTTCATCACAATGCTCCAAGACCCATGTAATCTCAATGCTCCATGCCGTTTTCATCACAAAGCTCAATGACGCATGCCATCAGAATGCTCCTTGGTCTTCTCCTCACAATGCTCCATGCCCTTGTCCTCACAATGTTCGAAGACCCCTGTAATCACAATGCTCCATGGTTGTCCTCAAAAAACTACATGACGCATGTCATCAGAATGCTCCATGGCCTTCTCGTCAGAATGCTCCATGCCCTAGGCATCACAGTGCTCCAAGACCCCAGTAATCACAATGCTCAATGCCCCTTTTCATCAGAATGCTTTATGAGACTTATCATCACAAGTCTCCATGGTCTTCTCATCACAATGCTCCAGGACCTTGTCATCACAGTGATCCATGCAGTTGTCATCCCAATGCTCCATGACCCCTGTATTCACAATGCTCCGTGACGCTTGTCATCACAGTGCTCCACGACACCTGTCATCACAATGCTCCATGACTTTGTCAGCAAAATGCTTCATGACCTTGTCATTACAATGCTCTATGCGCTTGTCATCACAATACTCCACTACCATTGTCATAACAATCCTCCATGAACCTTGGGATCACATTGCTTCATGCCCCTGTAATCACAATGCTCCATGCTCCTTTAAATCAAAATGATCCATGACCTCTGTCATCACAATGCTCCAAAAACTTGTGATCAATATGTTCCATAACAATTGTCATCACAATGCTCCATGATGCCTGTCATCACAATACTCCATGCACTTTTCATCACAACGCTCCATGACCTTTGTCATCACAATTCTCAATACACTTGTCATCACAATGCTCCCTGACACTTGTCGTCAGAATGCTCCTTGAAACCTGTCACGAAAAGGCTCCATGCCTTTTTCATCAAAATGCCCCATGCCGTTTTCATCACAATACTCAACGCCACTGTCATCAAAATACTCCACAAGCTTGTCATCACAATGCTCCATGACCTTTGTTATCACAATTCTCCATGCACTTGTCAGCACAATGCTCCCTGACCCTTGTCATCTCAATGCTCCAAGACATTGTCATCACAATGCACCATTACATTTGTCATCAGAATCCTCCATGACACTTGGCATCGCAATGCTCCATGCCCTTGTCACCACAATGCACCATTCCAACAGTCATCACAATAATACATGAAATTTATGAGACCAATGATCCATGCCCTTGTCATCACAATGCTCCATGCCCCTTGTCAACACAATGCTCCATGACCCCTGTCATCACAGTGCTCCGTGACTCCAGTCATCACAGTGCTTCATGACCTTTGTCATCACAATGGTCCATGCCCTCATCATCAAGAGTCTCTGTGACCTTTTTAACCACAATGCTCCATGAACTTTTCATCACAATTCTCTTTCACCCTTGTCAACACAATGCTCTATGCCTTTCTCAGCACAATGCTCCATGACCCTTGTCATCACAATGCACCATGCGCTTGTCATCACAGTGCTCCACAATCTTGTCATCACAATGCTCCATAAACATTGTCATCACAATGCTCCATGAACTTCTCATCAAAATGCTCTCTCACCACTGATATCACAATGTTACTTCACTATTCGTCACAATACTCCCTCACCCCTGTCATCACAATGTTCCATGACTCCTGTCATCACAGTGCTACATGCACTTATCATCACAATGTTCGATGACCCCTGACATCACAATGTTCCGTAACCCCCGTCATCAAAATGCTCCCTGACCCTTGTCATCTCAATGCTCCAAGCCATTGTCATCACAATGCACCATTACATTTGTCATCAGAATCCTCCATGACCCTTGGCATCACATTGCTCCATGCCCTTGTCATCACTAAGCTCCATGACACATGTCATCAGAATGCTCCATGGCCTTCTCATCACAATGCCCCATGACCTTTTTCATCACAATGCTCAATACACTTGTCATCAATATGCTCCATGACACTTGTTGTCTGTATGCTCCTTGAATCCTGTTATGACAAGGCTCCATGCATTTTTCATCACAATGTTCCATGCCCTTTTCATCACACTGCTACAAGACCCCTGTAATCAAAATGCTCCATGTGCTGGTCATCACAAAGCTCAATGACGCATGTCCTCAGAATGCTCCTTGGCCTTCTCTTCACAGTGTTCCATGCCCTTGTCATCACAATATTCCAAGACCCCTGTAATCACAGTGGTCCATGCCCCTTTTCATCAGTATGCTATATGAGACTTGTCATCACAAGGCTCCATGGATTTCTCATCACAATGCTCCAGGAACTTGTCATCACAATGCTTCACAACTTTGTGAAGAAGATTCTCAATAGCCCTTGTCATCATAGTGCTCCAAGCCCTAGTCATCACAATGCTCCATTTTATTTGTCATCACAATCCTCCATTACATTTAGAATCACAATGCTCCATGCCATTATCATCGCAATGGACCATGACATATGTCATCACAATGCTCCCTGACACCTGTCTTCACAATACTCCATGACCTTCTCATCACCATGATCCATACCCTTGTCATCACAATGCACCATGTCCACTGTCATCACAATAATCTATGAAACTTGTCAGACCAATGCTCCATGCCCCTGTCACCACAATGCTCCATGCCATTGTCCTCACAATGCTCCATGACCCCTATCATCACAATGCTCCATGAATCCAGTCATCACAATGCTTCATAACGTTTGTCATCAAAACGGTCCATGCCCGTGTCATCACAAGGCTCTGTGACCTTTGTAACCACAATGCTCCTTGAACATTTCATCACAACTCTCCGTGACCCTTGTCATCACAATGCTCCATGCCTTTGTCAGAACAATGCTCCATGACCCTTGTCATCACAATGTGCCACGTGCTTTTCATCACATCGGTCCACAACCTTGTAATCACTATGCTCCATAAACCTTGTAATCACAATGCTCCATGCACTTCTCATCCAAATGCTCTCTCACCAGAGATATCACAATGTTCCATCACTAGTCATCACAATACCCCTCACCCCTGTAATCATAATGTTCCATGACCCCTGTCATCACAGTGCTACATACCCTTATCATCACAATATTCCATGACCCCTGACATCACAATGTTCCATAACCCCTGTCATCAAAATGCACCATGACCCTTTTCATCCCAAAGCTCCATGACCCCTGACATCACAATGTTCTATAACCCCTGTCATCAAAATGTTCCATTACACTTTTCATCAAATTGCTGCATGACCCTGTCATCAAAATGCTCCCTTCCCTTCTCATCACAATGCACCAAACCATTGTCATCGAAATGCTCCCTGTTATTTGTCATCACAAATCTCCATGACCATTGGCATCACAATGCTCCGTGTCATTGTCATCACAATGCTCCATGAACACTCTCATCACATTGCTCCATGCCCTTGTCATCACAAAGCTCCATGACACTTGTCATCACAATGCTCGATGCCCTTCTCATCACAATGCTCCATGCCCTTGTCATTACAATCCTCCATGAAACATGCATCACAGTGTTCCGTGCCCTTGTCATCCCAATGCTCCATGCCCACTCTCATCACAATAATCCATGAAACATTTTAGACCAAAGCTCAAAGCCCTTCTCATCACAATGCTCCATTACCTCTGTCATAACAATGCTCCAAGACACATGCCATCACATTGTTCAACGGCATGTCATCACAAGGCTCCATGACCCTTGTCATCACAATGCTCCAAGACCCCTGTAATCACAATGCTCCATGCCCTTGTCATCACAGTGCTCCATGACGCATGTCATCAGAATGTTCCATGGCCTTCTCCTCACAATGCTCCATGCCCTTGTCATCACAATGTTCCAAGACCCCTGTAATCACAATGCTCCATGACCCATTTCATCTCAATGCTCCATGAACCCTGTCATCACAATGCACCATGCCCATCATCATAATGTTTCAGCCTATTGTCATCACAATGAAATCTAAATTATCCATGACCTCTGTCATCATAATGCTCCAAACCCTTGTGATCACAATGTTCCATAAGACTTATCACCACAACAACCCATGACACTCATCATCACAATTATCCATGGTCTTCTCATCACAATGCTCAGTGACCTTTGTCATCAACTGCTCAATACACTTGTCATCACAATGCTCCCTTACACTTGTCGTCAGTATGCTTCTTGAACCCTGTCATGACAAGGCTTAATGCCCATTTCATCACAATGCATCAAGACACCTGTAATCACAATGCTCCACAACCTACTCATCACAATGCTCCATTCCCAGTATCATCACAATGCTCCCTGATCACTGTCATCACAACACTCCATGACACCTGACAACACAATGATCCGGAAATCTTGTCATCAAAATACTCAATTCCCAAGTCATCATAATGCTCCATAACCCCTGTGATCAAATACTCCATGAACATTTTCAGCCCAATGCTCCATGACACTTGTCATCACATTGAACCATGCCCTTGTCATCCCAATGCTCCATGACCCCTGTATTCACAAAGCTCCGTGACGCTTGTCATCACAGTGCTCCATGACACCTGTCATCACAATGCTCCATGCCTTTGTCAGCAAATGCTACATGACCTAGTCATTACAATTCTCTATGCGCTTGTCATCACAGTACTCCATTAGCATTGTCATCACAATCCTCCATGAACCTTGGGATCACATTGCTTCATGCCCTTGTCATCACAGTGCTCCATGCTCCTTGAAATCAAAATGATCCATGACCTCTGTCATCACAATGCTCCAAACCCTTGTAATCACAATGTTCCATAACACTTGTCATCACAACGCTCCATGATGCCTGTCATCACAATATTCCATGGCCTTTTCATCACAATGCTCCATGACCATTGTCATCACAATTCTAAATACACTTGTCATTACAATGCTTCCTGAAACTTGTCGTCAGAATGCTCCTTAAAACCTGTCACGAAAAGGCTCCATGCCTTTTTCATCACAATGCCCCATGCCATTTTAATCACAATGCTCCATGCCATTGCCATCAAAATACTCCACAAGCTTGTCATCAGAATGTTCCATGACCCTTGTCATCACAATTCTCCATGCACTTGTGAGCACAATGCTCCCTGACCCTTTTCATCACAATGCTCCAAGCCATTGTCATCACAATGCTCCATTACATTTGTCATCAGAATCCTCCATGACACTTGGCATCACAATGCTCCATGCCCTTCTCATCACAATGCGCCATTCCAAATGTCATCACAATAATCCATGAAATATTTCAGACCAATGCTCAATGCCCTTCTCATCACCATGCTCCGTTATCTCTGTCATAACAATGCTCCATGAGCCCTGCCATCACAATGTTCCACGGCATTGTAATCACAAGGCTCCATGACCCTTGTCATCACAATGCTCCAAAAGCCCTGTAATCACAATGCTCCATGCCCTTGTCATCACAAAGCACCATGACGCATGCCATCAGAATGTTCCATGGCCTTCTCCTCACAATGCTCCATGCCTTTGTCATCACAGTGCTCCAAGACCCCTGTAATCACAATGCTCCATGCCCCTTATCATCAGAATGCTACATGATACTTGTCATCACAAGTCTCCATGGTCTTCTCATCACAATGCTCCAGGACCTTGTCATCACCATGCTCCATTCCCTTGTCATCACAATGCTCCATGACCCCTGTCATCACAATACTCCATGAATATTTTCAGCCCAATGCTCCATGACTTTCTCATCACAATTCTCCAAGACCAATATCATCACAATGCTCCAAGACCACTGTCATCACAACACTCCATGACACCTGACAACACAATGATCCGGGACTCTTGTCATCACAATGCTCAATTCCCTAGTCATCACAATGTTCCATGACCCCTGCCATCACAATTTTCTATGCCCTTGTCATCACAAAGCTCCATGACACGTCATCAGAATGTTCCATGTACTTCTCATCACAATGCTCAATGCCCTTGTCATCACAATGCTCCAAGACCCCTGTAATCACAATGCTCCATGCCCCTCTTCATCTCAATGCTCCATGAACCCTGTAATCACAATGCATCATGCCAATCATCATAATGCTTCCGGCTATTGTCAGCACAATGAAATCAAAATTCTACATGACCCCTGTCATCACACTACTCCATGAACATTTTCAGCCCGAGGCTCCATGACCCTTGTCATCACAATTATTCATGCCCTTGTCATCCCAATGCTCCATGACCCCTGTATTCACAATGCTCCGTGACGCTTGTCATCACAGTGCTCCAGGAGACTTGTCATCACAATGCTCCATGCCTTTGTCAGCAAAATGCTACATGCCCTTTTCATCACAATGCTCCATGACCCCTGTCATCACAATGCTCCGTGACTCCAGTCATCACAATTCTTCATAACATTTGTCATCACAATGGTCGATACCCATGTCATCACAAGGCTCTGTGACTTTTGTAAACACAATGCTCCATGAACTTTTCATCACAATGCTCCGTGACACTTGTCATCACAATGCTCCATGCCTTTGTCAGAAAATTGCTCCATGACCCTTGTCATCACAATGTGCGACACGCTTTTCATCCCAACGGTCCACAAATTTGTCATCGCAATGCTCCATAAACCTTGAAATCACAATGTTCCATTACCCAGGTCATAACAATGCTCCAATACCACTGCCATCACAATGTTCCACGGCCTTGTCTTCACAAGGCTCCATGACACTTGTCATCACAATGCTCCAAGACTCCTGTAAGCACAATGCTCCATGCCCTTGTCATCACAAAGCTCAATGACACATGTCATCAGAATGTTCCATGTCCTTCTCCACACAATGCTCCATGTCCTTTTCATCAAAATGCTCCAAGAGCCCTGTAATCACAATGCTCCATGCCCCTTTTCATCTCAATGCTCCATGAACCCTCTCATCACAATGCATCATGCCAATCATCATGATGCTTCCGGCTATTGTCAGCACAATGAAATCAAAATTCTCCATGACCTCTGTCATCACAATGCTCCATGACCCCTGTCATCACAATACTCCATGA
>NW_028294830.1:0-112015 GCF_964341445.2 Mesoplodon mirus | reverse complement strand
AATGGACCATTCTGATTACAGGGGTCTTGGAACCTTGTGATAACAAGGGCATGGAGTATTGTGATGACAAGGGCATGGAGCATTGTGATTACAGGGGTCTTCAGCATTGTGATGACAAGTGTCATAGAACCTTGTGATGACTAGGCCGTGGAACATTGTGATGACAGGTGTCATGGTGCATTGTTATGACAGGGGTAATGGAGCATGGTGATGAGAACGGCATGGAACACTGTTCTGAAATGTTTCATGTATTATTGTGATGAGAGTTTGCATGGAGCATTGTGATGACAAGGGTACGGAACACTATTTTACATGGGTCATGCAGGATTGTAATGAAAAGAGCATGCACCATTGAGATGAGAAAGGCATCGAGCATTGTGATGACAAGTGTCATGGAGCTTTGTGATGACAAGGGCATTGAGCAATGTGATGAGAGGGTTCATGGATCATTGTGATGCCAAGCGTCATGGAGCTTTGTGATGACAAGTCATGGAGCATTTTGATGACAAGGGCATGGTGCATTGTGATGAGAAGGGCAGGGAGCATTTTGATGACCGGGTCATGCAGCAATTTGATGAATAGTGTAATGGAACATTTTGATTGCAGGGGTTATAGAACTTTGTGATGTCAGGCGTCTTGGAGCTTTGGGATGAAAATGGTCATGGAGCATTTTGATGACAGGGGTCATGGAACATTGTGATGATAAGGGGATGTAGCAGTGTGATGACAGGTCCATGGAACATTGTGATTACAGGGGTGAGGGAGAATTGTGATGACTAGTGATAGAACACTGTGATATCTCTGGTGAGAGAGCACTTTGATGAGAAGTGCATGGACCATTGTGATTACAAGGTTTATGGAGCATTGCAGTGACAAAGTTGTGGACCATTGTGATGAAATGCACGTGGCACATTTTGAAGACAATGGTCATGGAGCATTGTTCTGACAAAGACATGGAGCATTGTGATGACAAGGGTCACAGAGAATTGTGATGAAAAGTTCATGGAGCATTGTGGTTTCAAAGGTCACAGAGCCTTGTAATCACGCGGGCATGGACCATTGTGATGACAAACGTTATGAAGCTTTGAGATGACTGGAGTCACGGAGCATTGTGATGAAAAGGGTCATGGAGCATTGTGATGACATGTGTCATGGAGCACTGTGCTGACAAGCGCATGGAGCATTGTGATGACAAGGGTCATGGAGCATCGTGCTGAGAAAGGCACAGAGCATTGTGATGACAAGGGTCAAAGAGCATTGTGATGAAAAGTTCATGGAGCATTGTGGTTAAAAAGGTCACAGAGACTGTTGATGGCGAGGGCATAAACCATTGCGATGAAAAAGGTCATGAAGCATTGTGATGACTGGAGTCACAGAGCGTTGTGATGACAGGGGTCATGGAGCATTGTGATAACAAGGGCAAGGAGCATTGTGATGACAAGGGCATGGAACACTGGTCTAAAGTTTCATGGATTATTGCGATGACAGTTGGAATGGCGCACTGTGATGACAAGGGCATGGAGCATTGTGATGTCCAGGTCATGCAGTATTGTGAAGACAGGTGTCAGGGAGCATTGTGATGACATATGTAATGGCCCATTGTGATGACAATGGCATGGAGCATTGTGATGCCTATTGTCATGGAGGATTCTGATGAGAAAGGTAATGGAGCATTGTGATGACAATGGCTTGGAGCATTGTGATGACAAGGGTCAGGGAGCATTGTGCTGACAAGTGCATGGAGAATTGTGATGACAATGGCATGGAGCATTCTGATGACAAGCTTGTGGACTATTTTGATGACAATTGAATGGAGCATTGTGATGAAAACGGCATGGGGCATTGTGATGAAAGGGGCATGGAGACTTTTCGTGACAGGATTCAAGGAGCATTCTGATGACAAGTGTCAGGGAGCATTGTAATGACAAGTGTATTTAGAATTGTGATGACAATGGTCATGGAGCATTGTGATGAAAAGGGCATGGAGTATTGTGATGACAGGCCTCATGGAGCGTTGTGATGACAAGTGTTATGGAACACTGATCACAAGGATTTGGAGCATTGTGATGACAGAGGTCATGGATCATTTTGATTTCAAGGAGCATGGAGCATTATGATGACAAGGGCATGAAACAACCTGATCCCAATGTTCATGGAGGATTGTGATGACAATGGAAATGGAGTATTGTGATGACAAGCGCAGAGAGCATTGTAATGACAAGGTCATGTAGCATTTTGCTGACAAAGTCATGGAGCATTGTGATGACATGTGTCATGGAGCACTGTGATGACAAGCGTCACGGAGCACTGTGAATACAGGGGTCATGGAGCATTGGGATGACAAGGGCATGGATCATTGTGATGACAAGGGACTTGGAACACTGGGCTGAAAATGTTCATGGAGTTTTTTGATGACAGGGGTCATGGAGCATTGTGATGACTAGGGAATGGAGAATTGTGATGACAAGAGTCCCGAATCATTGTGTTCTCAGGTGACATGGGGTGTTGTGATGACAGTGGTCATGGAGCATTGTGATGATATTGGCCATGGAGCATTGTGATGAGTAGGTCGTGGTGCATTGGGCTGAAAATTTTCATGGATTATTGTGATGACAGGGGTCATGGAGCATTGTGATTACAAGGGAATGGAGCATTGTGATGAGAAGACCATGGAGACTTGTGATGACAAGTCTCATAGAGCATTCTGATGAAAAGGGGCATGGAGCATTGTGATTACTGGGGTCTTGGAGCACTGTGATGACTAGGGCATGGAGCATTGTGATGAGAAGGCCATGGAGCATTCTGATGACATGCGTCATGGAGTTTTTTGAGGACAACCATGGAGCATTCTGATGACATGCGTCATGGAGTTTTTTGAGGGCAACCATGGAGCATTGTGATTAGAGGGGTCATCGAACATTGTGAGGACAAGGTCATGGAGCATTGTGAGGAGAAGATCAAGGAGCATTCTGATGGCATGCGTCATTGAGCTTTGTGATGACAACGGCATGGAGCATTGAGATTACATGGGTCTTGGAGCATTGTGATGAAAAGGACATGGATCATTGTGATGAAAAAGTCATGGAGCCTTGTCATGACAGGATTCAAGGAGGATACAGACAATAAGTGTCAGGGAGCATTTTGATGACAAGTGTATTGAGCATTGTGATAACAAAGGTCATGGAGCATTGTGATGAGAAAACCTTTGATAATTGTGATGACGAGAGTCATGGGACATTGTGATGAAAAGTGATATTGCATATTGTGATCACAAGTGTTTGGAGCATTGTTATGACAGAGGTCATGGAGCATTTTGATTTCATTGTGATGACAATAGCATGAAGCATTATGATGATGGGCATGGTGCATTGTGATGACAGGGTTCATGGAGCATTGAGATGAAAATAGGCATAGAGGATTGAGATTACAGGGTTATTGGAGCATTGTGATGAGAAGGTTCATGGAGCTTTGTGATGACAGGACAATGGAACATCGTGATGGCAGGGGTCATGGAGCATTGTTATCACAGGGGTAATTGAGCCTTTTGATTGCAAGGGCATGCAGCATTGTGATGAGAAGGCGATGGAGCATTCTGATGACATGTGTCATGGAGCTTTGTGAAGACAAGGGCATGGAGCAATGTGATGAGAGCGTTCATGGAGCATTGTGATGACAATGAAATGGAGCATTGTGATGCTAAGGGTCATGGATCTTTGTGATGACAATGGTCATGGAGCATTTTGATGGCAAGGGCGTTGTGCAATGTGATGAGAAGGGCAGGGAGCATTGTGATGACACATTTTAAGGAGCATTGTGATGACAAGATTGTGGAGCACTGTGATGACAAGCACATGGTGCATTGTGATGACATGTGTCATTGAGCATTGTGCTGACAAGCGCATTAAGCATTGTGATGACAAGTCTCATGGAACATTCTGATGAAAAGGGGCATGGAGCATTGTGATTACAGGGGTCTTGGAGCATTGTGATGAGAAGGGCATGGAGCATTGTGATGAGAAGGCCATGAAGCATGCTGATGACATGTGTCATGGAGCTTTTTAATGACAAGGGCATGGAGCATTGTGATTACAGGGATCTTGGAGCATTGTGATGAATAGGGCATGGATCACTGTGATGAAAAAGGCATGGAACCTTGTCATGACAGGGTTCAAGGTGCATACTGACGACAAGTGTCAGGGAGCATTGTGATGACAAGTGTATTGAGCATTGTGATGACAACGATCATGGAGCATTGTGATGAGAAGACCATGGATAATTGTGATGATGAGTGTCATGGGGTGTTGAGATGATAAGTGTTATTGAACATTGTGATCACAAGGGTTTGGAGCATTATGATGACAGAGGTCATGGAGAATATTGATTTCATTGTGATGACAATAGCCTGAAGCATTATGATGATGGGCATGGTGTATTGTGATGACAGGGTTCATGGAGCATTGAGATGAAAAGGGTCATGGATCACTGTGATTACAAGGGTCTTGGAGCATTGTGATGACATGGGAATGGAGCATTGTGATGAGAAGGCCATGGAACTTTCTGATGACATGCGTCATGGAGCTTTGTGATGAGAAGGGCATGCAGCATTTTGATTTCAGGGGTCTTGAGCATTGTGATGACAAGTGTCATGGAACCTTGTGATGACTAGGTAGTGGAACATTGTGATGCCAAGAGTCATGGTGCATGGTTATGACAGGGGTAATGGAGCATTTTGATGAGAAGGGTATGGAACATTGGTCTGAAATGTTTCATGGATTATTGTGATGAGAGTGGGCATGGAGCATTGTGATGACAAGGGCACGGAAAACTGTGATACCTGGGTCATGCAGGATTGTAATGAAAAAGGCATGGAGCATTGTCATGAGAAGGGCATCGAGCATTGTGATGACAAGTGTCATGGAGCTTTGTGATGACAAGGACATGGAGCAAAGTGATGAGAGGGTTCAGGGAGCATTGTGATGACAGTGACATGGAGCATTGTGATGCCATGGGACATGGAGCTTTGTGATGACAAGTCATGGAGCATTTTGATGACAAGGGCATGGTGCATTGTGATGAGAAGGGCAGGGAGCATTTTGATGAACGGGTCATGCAGCAATTTGATAAGAATTGTAATGGAATATTGTGATGGCAGTGTTTATAGAACATTGTGATGTCAGGGGTCTTGGATCTTTGGGATGAAAAGGGTCATGGAGCATTTTGCTGACAGGGGTTATGGAACATTGTGATGTCAGGGGTCATGGAACATTGTGCAGATAAGTGGATGTAGCACTGTGATGACAGGGTCATGGAACATTGTGATTCCAGGTGTGAGGGATTATTGTGATGACTAGTGATTGAACATTGTGATATCTCTGGTGAGAGAGCATTTTGATGAGAAGTCCATGGACCATTGTGATTACAAGTTTTATGGAGCATTGCAATGAAAAGTTTGTGGTCGGCTGTGATGAAATGCGCGTGGCACATTGTGATGACAATGGTCATAGACCATTGTTCTGACAAAGACATGGAGCATTGTGATGACAAGGGTCACAAAGAATTGTGATGAAAAGTTCATGGAATATTGTGGTTACAAAAGTCACAGAGCCTTGTGATGATGCGGGCATGGACAATTGTGATGACAAACGTTATGAATCATTGTGATGACTGGAGTCACTGAGCATTGTGATGACAGGGGTCATGGAGCATTGTGATGACAAGGGCATGGAGCATTGTGTTGACAGGGGCATGGAGCATTGGTTTGACAAGTTTCATGGATTATTGTGATGACATTGGGCATGGTGCATTGTGATGACAAGGGCATGGAGCATTGTGATGAGAAGGTCAAGGAGTATTGTGAAGGCAGGTGTCAGGGAGCACTGTGATAACATATGTCATGGTCCATTGTGATGAAAATGGCATGGAGCATTGTGAAGCCAAATGTAATGGAGAAATGTGAGGACAAATATAATGGAGCGTTTTGATGATTAGGGCTTGGAGCATTATGATGACAAGGGCCATTGAAAATTTTCATGACAAGGTCGAGAAGCATTGTGATGACAAGGTCCTGGAGCATTGTGATGACAAAACCATGGAGCCTTGTGATGACAAGTCTCATGGAGCATACTGATGAAAAGGGGCATGGAGCATTGTGATTACAGGGGTCTTGGAACATTGTGATGACAAGGGCATGGCACATTGTGAGGAGAAGACCAAGGAGCATTCTGATGGCATGCGTCCTTGAGTTTTGTGATGACAAGGGCATGGAACATTGTTATTACATGGGTCTTGGAGCACTGTGATGGAAAGGGCATGGAACATTGTGATGAAAAAGGCATGGAGCCTTGTCATGACAGGGTTCAAGGAACATTCTGACAAGTGTCATGGAGCATTGTGATGACAGGGGTCATGAAGATTTGTGATAACAAGAGCATGGAACATTGTGATGACAAGAGCATGGAACAATGGTCTAATATGTTTCATGGATTATTGCGATGACAGTTGGAATGGCGCATTGTGATGACAAGGGCATGGAGCATTGTGATGACCAGGTCATGCAGTATTGTGAAGAGAGGTGTCAGGGAGCATTCTGATGACATATGTAGTGGCCCGCTCTGATGACAATGGCATGGAGCATTGTGATGCCAAGTGTCATGGAGGATTCTGATGACAAAGGTAATGGAGCATTGTGATGACAAGGGCATGGAGCTTTGTGATGACATGTGCATGGAGCATTGTGATGACAAGTGCATGGAGCATTGCAATGTCAAGTGGATGGAGAATTGTGATGACAAGAGCATGTAACATTTTGATGAGAAATGTCATGTAGCACTGTGATCACAAGGACGTGGAGAATTGTGATAACAAGGGACATGGAGCATTGTGATAACCAGGGCATGGAGCACTGTGATGACAGGGGTCATGGAGCATTATTATGACAAGGCCATGGTGCATTCTGACATAAGATATCACTTATGAAGGGAATGTAAACATGGCTACATATGAACTGATTTAGGGAAGAGAACAGAGTATCAGATTTAGAAAACACTCTAACGCTTGCTTAAGGGGAAAGAGAGGTGGGGAGATGCACAAAACATAAGATTGATATTAGCACAGGTACCGTTCCATAATCCAAAAACAGAAGAGACAAGCCCTACTCCTTCCTCAGTGAACGGAACTCAACATCCCTATTCCCCTCAGAGAAATATATCTGACTAGTAAGAATTTTAAAACCTATGTATTGATATGTCTCCGTAAGGGAACCAAGTGTGTCTAGAACGACATAAACATGGCAGTGAGAATCAGCTCAAACCCACTATAAAAATGAATTTCAAAACAAAACATAAAAACAGTAAAATTCTTACACAATACCTTCAGGGGTTCTGATGAAACCTGGAATGACCGTATCTACAATGACAGCTGGATGTGGCATAAGGCTGGTCACTTGGGACTGAGAGGATTGGTGAGATTGGGTGAAAAAATGCAGACCCTTTAAAGCAATAATGCCTGCCACCCATTCCATGGTTCCCATCTCTCCAGGTAGAAGGGAATATCACTACAGTTATAACGTGTATGGGAACCTAGAGAATGGAAACCATCTGATGGTGAAAGGTTTCTAAAACTCTACTACTTTTTTCTCTCCTTGTGCTCCAGTTTGACATTCCAACTGCTTTACTATCAATCTCCCAACTTGGAAAGTCAGCCCCTATATCCTCCTGGTACGCACAGTTGGCAAATTGTGCAGAGGATATAAGGGAAGAGAGAGAACCAATGAGAGAGTAGCTGTAGGCATTTGGACGGCCACATGTCTCTCTAATTTTCCATCACAAAGAGGAATTAACCAAAGTCTCAGCCTGCCCCCCAGAACCAGTATAAGTCCAGAAGCAAAACTGTTGATTTGCGGTCAGATCACAAAAACGCGAGTTGAAAAATGGAGTTCAGGGCCACAGCAATTCACTAACCTGCAGAGTTATAAAGGACTACTCTCTTCGAAAAATCTGTTGAGGGAAAGCCACGAAGCGGAAGGGAAAATGAGGCAGAATGGCATGAAATAGATTTCAAGAGGTACATTGGAATCGCCTTTAAACACAGGAAAACCATTACAACTTCGAAAATTATGGAAATGGCCATAAAGGGCATATGGGTTTTCACGTGCATATATGCAGGAGAAAACGCATATGCCCTTTTTGGACAAGCAAGCAAGCGGGCAATGCAAATCTGCACTACAAAGAAGTATCACTTCACACCGGTCAAAAGGGACATCCACAAAATGGGTAAAAACCAGAAAGGCAAGACAGGCCCTGGAGAACAGGGAGCCTTGTTATGCTGATGGGCGGGATGTAAATTGCCAACTGCCTCTCTGGAGGAGTGCATTGTGTTCCCTAAAACAAGTAAACAACAGAGCTACAGAGCCAAGTGCACTTCCAGTCTAGGGAATATACCTTGGGAAAACTGAAAATAAATAAGACAGATCCACACCAAAATTCAGGGCTGCACTGCTTACAAAAACCTCAACTTGGGTACACATTAAATATCCCAGGAAAGACAAAAATGGTTCAAGAAATTGTGGTACTTACATATGATGGAATATCCCTCAGCCATGAAATCAATGTCATAAGGCCAGTAGGAGCAAAATGAGTGGATTCAGGTACGATAATTCTAAGTGAAATAAGTCACACAGAAAAAGAAACTTATCATAAGATATCACTTATGAAGATCCTGTAAACATGGCTACACATGAACTGAGTTAGGAAAGAAAAGAGAGACTGACATTAAAAAAAAAAAAAAACTCTTATGCTTGCTTAAGGGAGAAGGAGAGGTGGGGTGATGCATAAAATCAGAGTTTGATATTAGTACAGGTACCGTTCCAAAAACCAAATACGAAATAGAAAAAACCTACACCTTCCTCAGTGAAAGGAACTCAACACCCCATATTCACCACAGAGTAATATATCTTAAAAGTATGAATCTTAAAACCTATGTATTGATATGTCTCCATAAGGGAATCAAGTATGTCTAGACTGGCATAAACATGACAGTGAGAATCAGCTCAAACCCACTATAAAAAGGAATTTCAAAAACAAAACAAAAAACAGGGAAATTTCTTTCAATTCCTTCAGGGTCTCTGATGAAACCTGGAATGACCCTATCTACAATGACAGCTGGATGTGGCATAAGGCTGAACACTTGGGACTGAGAGGATTGGTGAGATTGGGTGAGCAAGTGCAGACCCTTTAAAGCAATAATGAGGGGCACCCATTCCATGGGTCCCAACTCTCCAGGTTGAAGGGAATAATACTACAGCTATTACATGTACGGGAAACCAAGAGAATGGAAACACTGTGAATACGAAAGGTCTCTAAAACTCAACTAATAGTCCCTCTCCTGGTGCTCCGGTTTGACATTCCAACTGCTTTACTATCAATCTCCCAACTTGGAGAGACAGCCCCTTTAAGCTCCTGGGTCTCACAGGTTGCCAATTTGGCAGAGGATGAAACGGAAGAGGAAGAACCAAAGAGAGAGTAGCTGTTAGGCATTTGGACGGGCATATGTCACTCTTATTTCCAGGGAGGAAGAAGAATTGACCAAAGTCTCAGCCACACACCGGGAACCAGTATATGTTCTGAACCAAAATATTTGACTTGCGTTCAGCTCAGAAAAAACGAGTTAAATATGGAGCTCAGGGGCAGAGCAATTCACAAACTGGCAGAGTAATAAAGGGCAACTATCGTCCAAAATTCTGTTGAGGGAAGGCAACGAGGCAAATTTGAAAGGGAGGGAGAATAGCAGGAAACAGATTTCAAGAGGTACGTTGGAATTGCCTTTAAAGCACAGGAAGAGGGGCACAACTTCGACAATGATGCACTTGGCTAAAAAGGGCGTTTGCATTTTCTCCTGAATATATTCAGGAGAAAACGCATACGCCCTTTTTGGCCAAGCAGGCAAGTGGGCAATGCAAATCTTCACTACAAAGAAGTATCACTTCCCACCAGTCAAAAGGGACATCCACAAATTGTGTAAAAACCAGAAAGGCAAGACAGGCCCTGGAGAACAGGGAGCCTTGTTATGCTGATGGGCGGGATGTAAATTGCCAACTGCCTCTCTGGAGGAGAGCATTGTGTTCCCTAAAACAAGTAAACAACAGAGATACAGAGCCAAGGACACTTCCAGTCAAGGGAATATACCTTGGGAAAACTGAAAATCAATAAGACAGAACCACCCCAAAATTTAGGGCTGCACTGCTTACAAGAACCTCAACTTGGGTACACCTTAAATATCCCAGGAAATATAAAAATGGTTCAAAAAATTGTGGTACTTACGTATGATGGAATATCCCTCAGCCATGAAATCAATGTCATAAGACCAGTAGCAGCTAAATGAGTGGATACAGGTACGATGATTCTAAGTGAAATAAGTCACACAGAAAAAGAAACGTATCATAAGATATCACTTATGAAGATCCTGTAAACATGGCTACACATGAACTGAGTTAGGAAAGAGAAGAGAGTCTCACATTTAGAAAACACTATTATGCCTGCTTCAGAGGGATGGAGAGGTGGGGTGATGCATAAAACCAGAGTTTGATATATGCACAGGTAGAGATCCAAAAACCAAGTATGGAATAGACAAGACCTACACCTTCCTCAGGGAAAGGGACTCAAAACCCCATATTTCCCGCAGAGGAATTTATCTGACTAGTAAGAATCTTAAAACCTATGTATTGATATGTCTCTTTCAGGGAATCAAGTGCATCTACACTGGCATAAATATGGCAGCGAGAATCAGCTCAAACCCACTATAAAAATGAATTTGAAAAACAAAAAACAGGGAAATTCTTTATAATTCCTTCAGGGTCTCTGATGAAACCTGGAAAGACCCTGTCTACAATGAAAGCTGTATGTGGCATAAGGCTGGACACATAGGACTGAGAGGATTGGTGAGATTGAGTGAGCAAATTCAGACACTTTAAAGCAATAATGCATGGCACCCATTCCATGGGTCCCAACTCTCCAGGTTGAAGGGAATATTACTACAGCTATAATATGTATGGGAAACCTAGAGAATGGACACACTGTGAATACGAATAGTCTCTAAAACTCAACGTATAGTCCCTCTCCTGGTGCTCCGGTTTGACTTTCCAACTGCTTTCCTATCAATCTCCCAACCTGGAGAGACCGCACCTTTGACCTCCTGTTTCGCACAGGTTGCCAATTTCGCAGAGGATGAATGGGAAGAGGGAGAACCAACGAGAGAGTAGCTGTTAGGCATTTGGACGGGCATATGTCACTCTTATTTCCCGGGAGGAAGAAGTATTGACCAAAGTCTCCGCCACGCCCCGGGAACCAGTATATGGCCTGAACCAAAATATTGGACTTGCGTACAGCTCAGAAAAAAACAGTTAAAAAACGGAGCTCAGGGGCACAGCAATTCACAAACTGGCAGAGTAATAAAGGACAACTATCGTCCAAAAACCTGTTGAGCGAAGGACACGAGGCGGACTTGAAAGCCAGGCAGAATTGCCAGATACGGATTTCAAGAGTTATGTTGGAATCACCTTTAAAGCACAGGAAGAGGGGCACAACTTCGACAATGATGAACTTGGCCAAAAAGGGCTTATGCATTTTCTCCTGAGTATATTCAGGAGAAAACACATACAGTTTTCTTGGCCAAGCAAGCAAGCGTTCATGCAAGTCTGCACTACAAAGAAGTATCATTTCCCATCGGTCCACAGGAACATCGAAAAAATGGGTAAAAACCAGAAATTCAAGACAGGCCCTGGAGAACAGGGAGCCTTGTTATGCTGATGGGCAGGATGTATACTGCCAACTGCCTCTCTGGAGGAGTGCAGTGTGCTCCCTAAAAGAAGTAAACAACATAGCTACAGAGCCAAGGGCACTTCCAGTCTAGGGAATATGCCTTGGGAAAACTGAAAATCAATAAGACAGAGCCACCCAAAAATTTAGGCCTGCACTGCTTACAAGAACGTCAACTTGGGTACACCTTAAATATTCCAGGAAATATAAAAGTGGTTGAAAAAGTTGTGGTACTTACATACGATGGAATATCCCTCAGACATGAAATCAATGTCATAAGACCAGTAGCAGCAAAATGAGTGGATTCAGGTACGATGATTCTAAGTGAAATAAGTCACACAGAAAAAGAAACATCATAAGATATCACTTATGAAGATCCTGTAAACATGGCTACACATGAACTGAGTTAGGGAAGAGAACAGAGTCTCACATTTAGAAAACACTCTTATGCCTGCTTAAGGGGGAAGGAGAGGTGGGGTGATGCATAAAACCAGAGTTTGATATAAGCACAGGTACTGTTCAAAAAACCAAAAATGGAAGACACAAGACCTACACCTTGCTCAGTGAAAGGGACTCGAAACCCCATATTTCCCGCAGAGGAATATATCTGACTAGTAAGAATCTTTAAACCTATGTATTGTTATGTCTCCGTAAGGGAATCAAGTGTGTCTAGACTGGCACAAAGATGGCACCGAGAATCAGCTCAAACCCACTATAAAAAGGAATTTCAAAAACAAAACAAAAAAACAGTGAAATTCTTTACAATTCCTTCAGGGTCTCTGATGAAACTTGGAATGACCCTATCTAGAACGACAGCTGGAGGTGGCATAAGGCTGGACACATGGGACTGAGAGGATTGGTGAGATTCGTGAGCAAATGCAGACCCTTTAAAGCAATAATGCATGGCACCCATTCCATGGGTCCCAACTCTCCAGATTGTAGGGAATATTACTACAGCTATAACATGTATGGGAAACCTAGAGAATGGACACACTGTGAATACGAAAGGTTTCTAAATCTCAACGAATAATCCCTCTCCATGTGCTCCAGTGTGAATTTCTAACTGCTTTACTTTCAACCTCCGAACTTGGAGAGAGAGCACCTTTAACCTCCTGGTTCGCACATGTTGCCAAATTGGCAAAGGATGAAAGGGAAGAGGGAGAACCAAAGAGAGAGTAGCTGTTAGGCATTTGGACGGGCATTTGTCACTCATATTTCCCGGGAGGAAGAAGAATTGACCAAAGTCTCAGCCACCCACCGGGAACCAGTATAGGTCCTAAACCAAAATGTTGGACTTGTGTTCAGCTCACAAAAAACGAGTTAAAATTGGAGCTATAGGGCAGAGCATTTCACAAACAGGCAGAGTAATAAAGGACAACTATCATCCAAAAATCTGTTGAGGGAAAGCAACGAGGCGGACTTGAAAATGAGGCAGAATACCAGGAAACAGATTTCAAGTGGTACGTTGGAATCGCCTTTAAAGCACAGGAAGAGGGTCACAACTTCGACAATAATGCACTTGGCCAAAAAGGGCGTATGCGTTTTCTCCTGGGTATATGCAGGAGAAAACGCATACGCCCATTTTGGGCAAGCAAGCAAGCGGACAATGTAAGTCTGCACTACAAAGAAGTATCACTTCCCACCGGTCCAAAGGGACATCCACAAAAAGGGTAAAAAGCAGAAATTCAAGACAGGCCCTGGAGAACAGGGAGCTTTGTTATGCTGATGGGCGGGATGTAAATTGCCAACTGCCTCTCTGGAGTTGTGCATTGTGTTCCCTAAAACAAGTAAACAACAGAGCTACAGACCCAAGGGCACTTCCAGTCTAGGGAATATACCTTGGGAAAACTGAAAATCAATAAGACAGAGCAACCCCAAAATTTAGGGCTGCACTGCTTACAAGAAACTCAACTTGGGTACACCTTAAGTATCCCAGGAAATATAAAAATGGTTCAAAAAATTGTGGTACTTTCGTACGATGGAATATCCCTCAGCCAAGATATCAATGTAATAAGACCAGTAGCAGCAAAATGAGTGGATTCAGGTATGATGATTCTTAGTGAAATAAGTCACACAGAAAAAGAAACGTATCATAAGATATCACTTATGAAGATCCTGTAAACATGGCTACACATGAACTGAGTTAGGAAAGAGAACAGAGTCTCACATTTAGAAAACACTCTTATGCCTTCTTAAGGGGGAAGGAGAGGTGGGGAGATGCATAAACCCAGAGTTTGATATAAGCACAGGTACCGTTCCAAAAACCAACTATGGAATAGACCAGACCTAAACCTTCCTCAGTGAAAGGGACTCAAAACCCCATATTTCCCGCAGAGGAATATATCTGACTAGTAAGAATCTTAAAACCTATGTATTGATATGTCTCTGTAAGGGAAACAAGTGTTTCTAGACTGGCATAATCATGGCAGCGAGAATCAGCTCAAACACACTATAAAAAGGAATTTCTAAAACAAAACAAAAAAACAGGGAAATTCTTTACAATTCCTTCAGGGTCTCTGATGAAACTTGGAATGACCATATCTAGAACGACAGCTGGAGGTGGCATTAGGCTGGACAAATGGGACTGAAAGGATTGGTGAGATTCGTGAGCAAATGCAGACCCTTTAAAGCAATAATGCATGGCACCCATTCCATGGGTCCCAACTCTCCAGATTGTAGGGAATATTACTACAGCTATAACATGTATGGGAAACCTAGAGAATGGACACTCTGTGAATACGAAATGTCTCTAAAGCTCAACGAACAGTCCCTCTCCTGGTGCTCCGGTTTGACTTTCCAACTGCTTTACTATCAATCTCCCAACCTGGAGAGACAGCACCTTTAACCTCCTGTTTCGCACAGGTTGCCAATTTGGCAAAGGATGAAACGGAAGTGGGAGAACCATATAGAGAGTAGCTGTTTGGCATTTGGACAGGCACATGTCACTCTTATTTCCCGGGAGGAAGAAGAATTAACCAAAGACTCAGCCAATGACTGGGAACCTGTATAGGTCCTGAACCAAAATATGGGACTGGCGTTAAGCTCACAAAAAACGAGTTAAAAAAAGGAGCTATAGGGCCGAGCAATTCACCAACTGGCACAGTAATAAAGGACAACTGTCATCCAAAAATCTGTTGAGGGAAGGCAACGAGGCGGACTTGAAAGTGAGGCAGAATAGCAGGAAACGGATTTCAAGAGGTACGTTGGAATCGCCTTTAAAGCACAGGAAGAGGGGCACAACTTCGACAATGATGCACTTGTCCAAAAATGGCGTATGCGTTTTTTCCTGAGTATATTCAGGAGAAAACACATACGCTCTTTTTGGCCAAGCAAGCAACCGGACAATGTAAATCTGCACTACAAAGAAGTATCACTTCCCACCTGTCCAAAGGGACATCCACAAAAAGGGTAAAAACCAGAAATTCAAGACAGGCCCTGGAGAAGAGGAAGCCTTGTTATGCTGATGGGCAGGATGTAAATTGCCAACTGCCTCTCTGGAGGAGTGCATTGTGTTCCCTAAAACAAGTAAACAACAGAGCTACAGAGCCAAGGACACTTCCAGTCTAGGGAATATACCTTTGGAAAACTGAAATTCAATAAGACAGAGCCACCGCAAAATTTAGGGCTGCACTGCTTACAAGAACCTCAACTTGGGTACACATTAAATATCGTAGGAAATATAAAAATGGTTCAAAAAATTGTGGTACTTACGTACGATGGAATATGCCTCAGCCATGAAATCAATGTCATAAGTCCAGTAGCAGCAAAATGAGTGGATTCAGTTATGATGATTCTAAGTAAAATATGTCACACAGAAAAAGAAACGTATCATAAGATATCACTTATGAAGATCCTGTAAACATGGCTACACATGAACTGAGTTAGGAAAGAGAAAAGAGTCTCACATTTAGAAAACACTCTTATGCCTGCTTAAGGGTGAAGGAGAGGTGGGGTGATGCATAAAACCAGAGTTTGATATAAGCACAGGTACCGTTCCAAAAACCAAGTATGGAATAGACAAGACCTACACCTTCCTCAGGGAAAGGCACTCAAAACCCCATATTTCCTGCAGAGGAATATATCTGACTAGTAAGAATCTTAAAAACTATGTATAGATATGTCTCCGTAAGGGAATCAAGTGTGTCTAGACTGGCATAAAGATGGCAGCGAGAATCAGCTCAAACCCACTATAAAAAGGAATTTCAAAAACAATCAGAGAAAAAGCGGAATTCTTTACAATTCCTTCAGGGTCTCTGATGAAACTTGGAATGACCCTATCTAGAACGACAGCTGGATGTGGCATAAGGCTGGACACATGGGACTGAGAGGATTGGTGAGATTTGTGAGCAAATGCAGACCCTTTAAAGCAATAATGCATGGCACCCATTCCATGGGTCCCAACTCTCCAGGTTGAAGGGAATATTACTACAGCTATAACATGTACGGGAAACCTAGATAATGGACACTGTGAATACGAAAGGTTTCTAAAACTCAACGAATAGTCCCTCTCCTGATGCTCCGGTTTGACTTTCCAACTGCTTTACTATCAATCTCCCAACTTGGAGAGACAGCCCCTTTAACCTCCTGGTTCGCACAGGTTGCCAATTTGGCAGAGGATCAAAGGGAAGTGGGAGAACAAATGAGAGAGTAGCTGTTAGGCATTTGGACAGGCACATGTCACTCTAATTGCCCGGCAGGAAGAATAATTATCCAAAGTCTCAGGCACTCACCGGGATCCAGTATAGGTCCTGAACCAAAAATTTGGACCTGCTTTCAGCTCACAAAAAACGAGTTGAAAAATGGAACTCAGGGGCAGAGCAATTCACAAACGGGCAGAGTAATAAAGGCGAACTATGTTCCAGAAATCTGTTGAGGGAAGGCAGTGAAGTGAACCCGAAAATCAGGCCGAATATCAGGAAACAGATTTCAAGAGGTACGTTGGAATCGTCTGTAAAGCAGAGGAAGAGGGGCACAACTTCGACAATGATGCACTTGGGCAAAAAGGGCGTATGCATTTTCTCCTGAATATATGCAGGAGAAAACGCATACGCTCTTTTTGGCCAAGAAAGCAAACGGGCAATGCAAATCTGCACTACAAAGAAGTATCACTTCCCACCGGTCAAAAGGGACATCCACAAAATGGGTAAAAACCAGAAAGGCAAGACAGGCCTTGGAGAACAGGGAGCCTTGTTATGCTGATGGGCGGGATGTAAGTTGTCAACTGCCTCTCTGGAGGAGTGCATTGTGTTCCCTAAAACAAGTAAACAACAGAGCTACAGAGCCAAGGGCACTTCCAGTCTAGGGAATATACCTTGGGAAAACTGAAAATCAATAAGACAGAACCACCCCAAAATTTAGGAATGCACTGCTTACAAGAACCTCAAATTGGGTACACCTTAAATATCCCAGGAAATATAAAAGTGGTTGAAAAAGTTGTGGTACTTACGTACGAGGGAATACCCCTCAGCCATGAAATCAATGTCATAAGACCAGTAGCAGCAAAATGAGTGGATTCAGGTACGATGATTCTAAGTGAAATATGTCACACAGAAAAAGAAACGTATCATAAGATATCACTTATGAAGATCCTGTAAACGTGGCTACACATGAACTGAGTTAGGAAAGAGAAGAGAGTCTCATATTTAGAAAATACTCTTATGCCTTCTTAACGGGGAAGGAGAGGTGGCGTGATGCATAAAACCAGAGTTTGATATAAGCACAGGTTCCTTTCCCAAAACCAACTATGGAATAGACAAGACCTACACCTTCCTCAGTGAAACGGACTCAAAACCCCATATCTCCCGCAGAGGAATATATCTGACTTTTAAGAAACTTAAAACCTGTGTATTGACATGTCTCCATAAGGCAATCAAGTGTGTCTAGACTGGCATAATCATGGCAGGAAGAATCAGATCAAACCCACTATAAAAAGGAATTTCAAAAACAAACCAAAAAAAACAGGGAAATTCTTTACAATTCCTTCAGGGTCTCTGATGAAACCTGGAATGACCCTATCTACAATGACAGCTGGATGTGGCATAAGGCTGGACGCATGGGACTGAGAGGATTGGTGAGATTGGGTGAGCAAATGCAGACTCTTTAAAGCAATAATGCATGGCACCCTTTCCATGGGTCCCAGCTCTCCAGGTTGAAGGGAATATTACTACAGCTATAACATGTATGGGAAACCTAGAGAATGGACACACTGTGAATACAAAATGTTTCTAAAACTCAATGAATAGTCCCTCTCCTGGTGGTCCAATTTGACTTTCCAACTGCTTTACTATCAATCTCCCAACTTGGAGAGACAGCACCTTTAACCTCCGGGTTTGCACATGTTGCCAATTTGGCATAGGATGAAAGGGAAGAGGGAAAACCAATGAGAGAGTAACTGTTAGGCTTTTGGATAGGCACATGTCACTCTTATTTCCCCGGAGGAAGAAGAATTAGCCAAAGTCTCAGCCAACCACCGGGAACCAGTATACGTCCTGAACCAAAATATTGGACTTTCCTTCAGCTCACAAAAAACTAGTTACAAAATGGAGCAAAGGGGCACAGCAATTCACAAACTGGCAGAGTAATAAAGGGCAACTATCATCCAAAAATCTGTTGAGGGAAGGCATCGAGGCGAACTTTAAAGGGAGGCAGAATATCAGGAAACACATTTCATGAGGTACTTTCAAATCACCTTTAAATCACAGGAATAGGGGCACAACTTCGACAATGATGCACCTGGCCAAAAAGGGCGTATGAGTTTTCTCCTGAATATATTCAGGAGAAAACGCATAAACACTTTTTGGCCAAGCAAGCAAGCGGGCAATGCAAAACTGCACTACAAATAAGTATCACTTCCCACGAGTCAAAAGGGACATCCACAAAATGGGTAAAAAACAGAAAGTCAAGACAGTCCCTGGAGAACAGGGAGCCGTGTTATGCTGATGGGCCTGAAGTAAATTGCCAACTGCCTCTCTAGTGGAGTGCATTGTGTTCCCTAAAACAAGTAAACAACAGAGCTACAGAGCTAAGGGCACTTCCAGTCTAGGGAATATACCTTGGGGAAACTGAAAATCAAAAAGACAGAGCCACCCCAAAATTTAGGCCTGCACTGCTTACAAGAACCTCAACTTGCGTACACCTTAAGTATTCCAGGAAAGATAAAAATGGTTCAAAAAATTGTGGTACTTACGTACGATGGAATATCCCTCAGCCATGAAATCAATGTCATAAGACCAGTAGCAGCAAAATGAGTGGATTCATGTATGATGATTCTAAGTGAAATAAGTCACACAGAAAAACAAACATATCATAAGATATCACTTATGAAGATCCTGTAAACATGGCTACACATGAACTGAGTTAGGAAAGAGAACAGAGTCTCACATTTAGAAAACACTCTTATGCCTTCTTAAGGGGGAAGGAGAGGTGGGGTGATGCATAAAACCAGAGTTTGATATAAGCACAGGTACCGTTCCAAAAACCAACTATGGAATAGACAAGACATACACCTTCCTCAGTGAAAGGGACTCAAAATCCCATATTTCCCACAGAGGAATATATCTGACTATTAAGAATCTTAAAACCTGTGTATTGATATGTCTCCATAAGGCAAACAAGTGTGTCTAGACTGGCATAATCATGGCAGCGAGAATCAGCTCAAAACCACTATAAAAAGGAATTTCAAAAACAAACCAAAAAAAAAAGGGACATTCTTTACAATTCCTTCAGGGTCTCTGATGAAACCTGGAATGACATTATCTACAACGACAGCTGGATGTGGCATAAGGCTGGACACATGGGACTGAGAGGATTGGTGAGATTGGGTGAGCAAATGCAGACACTTTAAAGCAATAATGCATGGCACCCATTCCATGGGTCCCAACTCTCCAGGTTGAAGGGAATATTACTACAGCTATAACATGTATGGGAAACCTAGATAATGACACACTGTGAATACAAAAGGTTTCTAAATCTCAATGAATAGTCCCTCTCCTGGTGCTCCAATTTGACTTTCCAACTGCTTTACTATCAATCTCCCAACTTGGAGAGACAGCACCTTTAACCTCCTGGTTCGCACAGGTTGCCAATTTGGCAGAGGATCAAAGGGAAGAGGGAGAACCAATGAGAGAGTAGCTGTTAGGCATTTGGATGGGCACATGTCACTCATTTCTCGGGAGGAAGAAGAATTAACCAAAGTCTCAGCCAACCACCGGGAACCAGTATAGGTCCTGAACCAAAATATTGGACTTGCGTTCAGCTCACAAAAAAACGAGTTACAAAATGGAGCTCAGGGGCACAGCAATTCACAAACAGGCAGAGTAATAAAGGGCAACTATCGTCCAAAAATCGGTTGAGGGAAGGCAGTGAGGCGAACTTGAAAGGGAGGCAGAATAGCAGGAAACACATTTCAAGAGGTACGTTGGAATCACCTTTAAAGCACAGGAAGAGGGGCACAACTTCGACAATGATGCACTTGGCCAAAAAGGGCGTATGCGTTTTGTCCTTAATATATTCAGCAGAAAACGCATACGCCCTTTTTGGCCAAGCAAGCAAGCGGGTAATACAAATCAGGTCTACAAAGAAGTATCACTTCCCACAAGTCAAAAGGGATATACGCAAAATGTTTAAAAAACAGAAATGCAAGACAGGCCCTGGAGAACTGGGAGCCTTGCAATGCTGATGGGTGGGATGTAAATTGCCAACTGCCTCCCTGGAGGAGTGCATTGTGTTCCCTAAAAGAAGTAAACAACAGAGCTACAGAGCCAAGGGCAATTCGAGTCTAGGGAATATACCTTGGGAGAACTGAAAATCAATAAGACAGAGCCACCCCAAAATTTAGGCCTCCACTGCTTACCAGAACCTCAACTTGGGTACACCTTAAATATCCCAGGAAAGATAAAAATGGTTCAAAAAATTGTGGTACTTACGTATGATGTAATATCCCTCAGCCATGAAATCAATGTCATAAGACCAGTAGCAGCAAAATGAGTGGATTCAGGTACGATGATTCTAAGTGAAATAAGTCACACAGAAAAAGAAACTTATCATAAGATATCACTTATGAAGAACCTGTAAACATGGCTACACATGAACTGAGTTAGGAAAGAGAAGAGAGTCTCACATTTAGAAAACACTCTTATGCCTGCTTAAGGGGGAAGGAGAGGTGGGGTGATGCATAATACAGAGTTTGGTATAAGCACAGTTAACGTTCCAAAAACCAACTATGGAATACAGAAGACCTACAACTTCCTCACTGAAAGGGACTCAAAACCCCATATTTTCCGCAGAGGTATATATCTGACTAGTAAGAATCTTAAAACCTATGTATTGATATGTCTCCATAAGGGAATCAAGTGTGTCTAGACTGGCATAAACATGGCAGTGAGAATCACCTCAAACCCACTATGAAAAGGAATTTGAAACACACACAAAAAAAGGGAAATTCTATACAATTCCTTCAGGGTCTCTGATGAAACCTGGAATGACCCTATCTACAATGACAGCTGGATGTGGCATAAGGCTGGACACATGGGACTGAGAGGATTGGTGAGATTGGGTGAGCAAAAGCATACCCTTTATAGCAGTAATGCATGGCACCCGTTCCATGGGTCCCAACTCTCCAGGTTGAAGGGAATATTAGTATAGCTATAACATGTATGGGAAACCTAGAGAATGGACACACTGTGAATATGAAAGGTTTCTAAAACTCAACGAATAGTCCCTCTCCTTGTGCTCCAGTATGACTTTCCAACTGCTTTACTATCAATCTCCCAACTTTGAGAGACAGAACCTTTAACCTCCTGGTTCGCACAGGTTGCCAATTTGGCAAAGGATGAAAGGGAAGAGGGAGAACCAATGAGAGAGTAGCTGTCAGGCATTTGGAAGGGCACATGTCACTCTTATTTCCCGTGAGGGAGAAGAATTAACCAAAGTCTCAGCCACCCACCGAAAGCCAGTATAGGTTCTGAAAAAAAATATTGAACTTGCGTTCAGCTCACAAAAAACGAGTTACTAAATGGAGCTCAGGGGCACAGCAATTCACAAACTGGCAGAGTAATAAAGGGCAACTATCGTCCAAAAATCTGTTGAGGGAAGGCATCGAGGCAGACTTATAAGCGAGGCAGAATAGCAGGAAACAGATTTCAAGAATTACGTTGGAATCACCTTTAACACACAGGAATAGGGGCACAACTTCGACAATGATGCACTTGGCCAAAAAGGGCGTATGCGTTTTCTCCTGAATATATTCAGGAGAAAACGCATACGCCCTTTTTGGCCAAGCAAGCAAGCGGGCAATGCAAATCTGCACTACAATGAAGTATCACTTCCCACCGGTCATTAGGGGCATCCACAAAATGGGTAAAAACCAGAAACTCAAAACAGGACCTGGAGAACAGGGAGCCTTTTTATGCTGATGGGCGGGACGTAAATTGCCAACTGCCTCTCTGGAGGAGTGCATTGTGTTCCCTAAAACAAGTAAACAACAGAGCTACAGAGCCAAGGGCACTTCGAGTCTAGGGAATATACCTTGGGAAAACTGAAAATCAATAAGACAGAGCAACCCCAAAATTTAGGCATGCAATGCTTACAAGAACCTCAACTTGGGTACACGTTACATATCCCTGGAAATAAAAAAAATGGTTCAAAAAATTGTGGTACTTACGTACGATGGAATATCCCTCAGCCATTAAATCAATGTCATAAAACCAGTAGCAGCAAAATGAGTGGATTCAGGTATGATGATTCTAAGTGAAATAAGTCACACAGAAAAAGAAACTTATCATAAGATATCATTTATGAAGATCCTGTAAACATGGCTACACATGAACTGAGTTAGGAAAGAGAACAGAGTCTCACATTTAGAAAACACACTTATGCCTGCTTAAGGAGGAAGGAGAGGTGGGGTGATGCATAAAACCAGAGTTTGATATAAGCACAGGTACCGTTCCAAAAACCAACTATGGCATAGACAAGACCTACACATTCCTCAGTGAAAGGGACTCAAAATCCCATATTTCCCACAGAGGAATATATCCGACTAGTAAGAAACTTAAAACCTATGTATTGATATGTCTCCGTAAGGCAATGAAGTGTGTGTAGACTGGCATAAACATGGCAGCGAGAATCAGATCAAACCCAATCTAAAAAGGAATTTCAAAAACAAAACAAAAAAACAGGGAAATTCTTTCCAATTCCTTCAGGGTCTCTGTTGAAACCTGGAATGACCCTATCTACAATGACTGCTGGATGTGGAATAAGGCTGCACACATGGGACTGATAGGATTGTTGAGATTGGTTGAGCAAACGCAGACCATTTAAAACAATAAAGCATGGCACCCATTCCATGGGTCCCAACTCTCCAGGTTGAAGGGAACATTACTACAGCTATAACATGTATGGGAAACCTAGAGAATGGACACACTGTGAATTCGAAAGGTTTCTAAATCTCAACGAGTAGTCCCTCTCTTGGTGCTCCCGTTTGACTTTCCGACTGCTTTACTATCAATCTCCCAACTTGTAGAGACAGCACCTTTAAACTCCTGGTTCGCACAGATGGCCAATTTGGCAGAGGATGAAAGGTAATAGGGAGAACCAATGAGAGAGTAGCTGTTAGGCATTTGGACGGGCACATGTCACTCTTATTTCCCGGGAGGAAGAAGAATTAAACAAAGTCTCAGCCACCCACCGAAAACCAATATATGTCCTGAACCAAAATATTGGACTTGCATTCAGCTCACAAAAAACTAGTTAAAAAATGGAGCTCAGGGGCACAGCAATTCACAAACTGGCAGAGTAATAAAGGGCAACTATCGTCCAAAAGTCTGTTGAGGGGAGGCAATGAGGCGGACTTGAAAGTGAGGCAGAATAGCAGGAAACAGATTTCAAGAGGTACATTGGAATCGCCTTTAAAGCACAGGAAGAGGGGCACAACTTCGACAATGATACACTTGGACAAAAATGTCGTATGTGATTTCTCCTGAATATATTCAGGAGAAAACGTATACGCCCTTTTTGGCCAAGCAAGCAAGCGGGCAATGCAAATCTGCACTACAAAGTAGTATCACTTCCCACCGGTCAAAAGGGACATCGGAAAAATGTGTAAAAATCAGAAAGGCAAGACAGGCCCTGGAGAACAGGGAGCCTTGTTATGCTGAAGGAAGGCATGTAAATTTCTAACTGCCTCTCTGCAGGAGTGCATTGTGTTCCGTAAAACAAGTAAACAACAGAGCTACAGAGCCAAGGGCACTTCCAGTCTAGGGAATATACCTTGGGAAAACTTAAAATCAATAAGACAGAGCCACCCCAAAATTTAGGGCTGCACTGCTGACAAGAACATCAACTTGGGTACACCTTAAATATTCCGTGAAAGATAAAAATGGTTCAAAAAACTGTGGTACTTACGTTATGATGGAATATCCCTCAGCCATGAAATCAATGTCATAAGACCAGTAGCAGCAAATTGAATGGATTCATATATGATGATTCTAAGTGAAATAAGTCACACAGAAAAAGAATCTTATCATAAGATATCACTTATGAAAATCCTGTAAACATGGCTACACATGAACTGAGTTAGGAAAGAGAACAGAGTCTCACATTTAGAAAACAGTCTTACGCCTGCTTAGGGGGGAAGGAGAGGTGGGGTGTTGCATAAAACCAGAGTTTTATATAAGTACAGGCACCATTCCAGAAACCAAATACAGAATACACAAGATCTACACCTTCCTCACTGAAAGGTTATCAAGACCCCATACTTCACACAGAGGAATATATCTGACTAGTAAGAATCTTAAAACCTATGTATTGATATATCACCGTAAGGGAAACAAGTGTGTCTAGACTGGCATAAACACGGCAGTGAGAATCAGCTCAAACCCACTATAAAAAGGAATTTCAAAAACAAAACAACAAAACAGGGAAATTCTTTACAATTACTTCAGGGTCTCTGATGAAACCTTGAATGACCCTGAGTACAATGATAGTTGGATATGGCATAAGGCTGGACACTTGGGACTGAGAGGATTGGTGAATTTGGGTTAGCAAATGCAGACCCTTCAAACCAATAATGCGTGGCACCCATTCCATGGTTCCCAACTCTCGATGTTGAAGGGAATATTACTACAGCTATAACATGTACAGGAAACCAAGAGAATGGACACACAGTGAATACGAAAGGTTTCTAAAACCCAACAAATTGTCCCTCTCCTGGTGCTCTGGTTTGACTTTCCAACTGCTTAACTATCAATCTCCCAACTTGGAGAGACAGCCCCTTTAACCTCCTGGTTTGCTCAGGTTGCCAATTTGGAAGAGGATGAAAGGGAAATGGGGAACCAATGAAAGAGTAGCTGTTAGGCATTTGGACGGGCACATGTCACTCTAAATTCCCGGCAGGAAGAAGAATTAACCAAAGTCTCAGCCACCTGCCGTGAACAATTATAGGTCCTGAACCAAAATTTTGGACTTGTGGTCAGCTCACAAAAAACGAGTTAGAAAATGGAGCTCAAGGGCACAGCAATTCACAAACTGGCACAGTAATAAAGGACAACTATCGTCCAAAAAATCTGTTAAGGGAAGGCAACGAGGCGACCTTCTAAGCGAGGCCGAATAGCAGGAAACAGATTTCAAGTGGTTCGTTGGAATCACCTGTAAAGCACAGGAAGAGGGGCACAACTTCGAAAATGATGCACTTGGCCAAAAAGGGCATATGCGTTTTCTCCTGAAGATATTCAGGAGAAAACGTATACGCCCTTTTTGGCCAAGCAAGCAAGCTGGAAATGCAAATCTGCACTACAAAGTAGTATCACTTCCCACCGGTCAAAAGGGACATCGGAAAAATATGTAAAAATCAGAAAGGCAAGACAGGCCCTGGAGAACAGGGAGCCTTGTTATGCTGAAGGAAGGCATGTAAATTTCTAACTGCCTCTCTGCAGGAGTGCATTGTGTTCCGTAAAACAAGTAAACAACAGAGCTACAGAGCCAAGGGCACTTCCAGTCTAGGGAATATACCTTGGGAAAACTTAAAATCAATAAGACAGAGCCACCCCAAAATTTAGGGCTGCACTGCTGACAAGAACATCAACTTGGGTACACCTTAAATATTCCGTGAAAGATAAAAATGGTTCAAAAAACTGTGGTACTTACGTTATGATGGAATATCCCTCAGCCATGAAATCAATGTCATAAGACCAGTAGCAGCAAATTGAATGGATTCATATATGATGATTCTAAGTGAAATAAGTCACACAGAAAAAGAATCTTATCATAAGATATCACTTATGAAAATCCTGTAAACATGGCTACACATGAACTGAGTTAGGAAAGAGAACAGAGTCTCACATTTAGAAAACAGTCTTATGCCTGCTTAGGGGGGAAGGAGAGGTGGGGTGTTGCATAAAACCAGAGTTTTATATAAGTACAGGCACCATTCCAGAAACCAAATACAGAATACACAAGATCTACACCTTCCTCACTGAAAGGTTATCAAGACCCCATACTTCACACAGAGGAATATATCTGACTAGTAAGAATCTTAAAACCTATGTATTGATATATCACCGTAAGGGAAACAAGTGTGTCTAGACTGGCATAAACACGGCAGTGAGAATCAGCTCAAACCCACTATAAAAAGGAATTTCAAAAACAAAACAACAAAACAGGGAAATTCTTTACAATTACTTCAGGGTCTCTGATGAAACCTTGAATGACCCTGAGTACAATGATAGTTGGATATGGCATAAGGCTGGACACTTGGGACTGAGAGGATTGGTGAATTTGGGTTAGCAAATGCAGACCCTTCAAACCAATAATGTGTGGCACCCATTCCATGGTTCCCAACTCTCGATGTTGAAGGGAATATTACTACAGCTATAACATGTACAGGAAACCAAGAGAATGAACACACAGTGAATACGAAAGGTTTCTAAAACCCAACAAATTGTCCCTCTCCTGGTGCTCTGGTTTGACTTTCCAACTGCTTAACTATCAATCTCCCAACTTGGAGAGACAGCCCCTTTAACCTCCTGGTTTGCTCAGGTTGCCAATTTGGAAGAGGATGAAAGGGAAATGGGGAACCAATGAAAGAGTAGCTGTTAGGCATTTGGACGGGCACATGTCACTCTAAATTCCCGGCAGGAAGAAGAATTAACCAAAGTCTCAGCCACCCGCCGTGAACAATTATAGGTCCTGAACCAAAATTTTGGACTTGTGGTCAGCTCACAAAAAACGAGTTAGAAAATGGAGCTCAAGGGCACAGCAATTCACAAACTGGCACAGTAATAAAGGACAACTATCGTCCAAAAAATCTGTTAAGGGAAGGCAACGAGGCGACCTTCTAAGCGAGGCCGAATAGCAGGAAACAGATTTCAAGTGGTTCGTTGGAATCACCTGTAAAGCACAGGAAGAGGGGCACAACTTCGAAAATGATGCACTTGGCCAAAAAGGGCATATGCGTTTTCTCCTGAAGATATTCAGGAGAAAACGTATACGCCCTTTTTGGCCAAGCAAGCAAGTGTGCAATGCAAATCTGCACAGCAAAATAGTATCAATTCCCACCAGTCAAAAGGGACATCCACAAAATGTGTAAAAACCAGAAATCCTAGAGAGGCCCTGGAGAACATGGAGCCTTGTTATGCTGATGGGCAGGATGTAAATTGCCAACTGCCTCTCTGGAGGAGTGCATTGTGTTCCGTAAAACAAGTAAACAACAGAGCTACAGAGCCAAGGGGACTTCCAGTCTAGGGAATATACCTTGGGAAAACTGAAAATCAATAAGATAGAGCCACCCCAAAATTTAGGGCTGCACTGCTTACAAGAATCTCAAATTGAGTACTCTCTAAATATCCCAGGATAGATAAAATTGATTCAAAAAATTGTGGTACTTTTGTACGATGGATTATCCCTCAGCCATGAAATCAATGTCATAATGCCAGTAACAGGAAAATGAATGGATTCAGGTACGATGATTCTAAGTGAAATAAGTCACACTGAAAAACAAACTTATCATAAGATAGCACTTATGATTTTTCTTTAACATGGCTACACATGAACTGAGTTAGGAAAGGGAACAGAGTCTCACATTTAGAAAACACACTTATGCCTGCTTAAGGAGGAAGGAGAGGTGGGGTGATGCATAGAACCAGAGTTTGATATTAGTACAAGTACCATTCCAAAATCAAAATACGGAATAGACAAGACCTACACCTTCATCAGTGAAAGGGACGCAAAACCCAATATTCTGCACAGAGGTATATATTTGACTAGTAAGAATCTTAAAAACTATGTATTGATATGTCACCGTAAGGGAATCAAGTGTGTCTAGACTGGCATAAACATGGCAGTGAGAATCAGCTGAAACCCAGTACAAAAAGAAATTTCAAATACAAAACAAACAAAAAAAAAAACAGGGAAAATCTTTACAATTCCTTCAGGGGCTCTGATGAAACCTGGAATGACCCTACCTACAACGAGAGCTGGATGTGGCATAAAGCTGGACACTTGAGACTGAGAGGTTTGGTGAGACTGGGTGAGCAAATGCAGACCCTTTAAAGCAATAATATGTGGCACCCATTCCATGTGTCCCAACTCTCTTTGTGTAAGGGCATATTACTACAGCCATAATATTTACGGGAAAACTAGAGAATGGACACACTGAATACGAAAGGTTTCTAAAACTCAACTTATAGTCCCTCTCCTTGTGCTCCAGTTTGACCTTCCAACGGCTTTACTATCAATCTCCCAACTTGGAGCGATAGCCGGTAAAACCTCCTGGTTCGCACAGGTTGCCAATTTGGCAGAGGATGAAAGGGAAGAGGGAGAACCAATGAGAGAGTAGCTGTTAGCCATTTGGACAGGTACATGTCACTTTAATTGCCCGGCAGGAAGTAGAATTAACCAATGTCTCAGCCACCCGCCGGGAACCAGTATAGGTTTTGAACCATAATTTTGGATTTGCTGTCAGCTCACAAAAACGAGGTGAAAAATGGAGCTCAGGGGCACAGCAATTTACAAACTGGCAGAGTAATAGAGGACAACTATCGTCCAAAAATCTTTTGAGGGAAGGCAGAGAGGCGGACTTTAAAACGAGGCAGAATAGCAGGAAACAGATTTCAAGAGGTACGTTGAAATCACCTTTCAAGCACAGGAAGAGGGGCACAACTTCGAAAATGATGCACTTGGCAAAAAAGGGTGTATGCGTTTTCTCCTGAGTATATTCAGGAGAAAATGCATACGCCATTTTTGGCCAAGCAAGCAAGCAGCAATGCAAATCTGCACTACAAAGAAGTATCCCTTCCCACCGGTCAAAAGGGACATCCGCAAAATGTGTAAAAACCAGAAAGGCAAGACAGGCCCTGGAGATCAGGGAGGCTTGTTATGCTGATGGGCGGGATGTAAGTTGCCAAATGCCTCTCTGGAGGAGTGCATTGTGTTCCCTAAAACAAGTAAACGACAGAGCTACACAGCCAAGGGCAGTTCCAGTCTAGGGAATATACCTTGGGAAAACTGAAAATCAATAAGACAGAGCCACCCTAAAATTTAGCGCTGCACTGCTTACAAGAACCTCAACTTGGGTACACCTTAAGTATCCCAGGAAAGACAAAAATGGTTCAAGATATTGTGGTACTTACGTATGATGGAATATCGCTCAGCCATGAAATCAATGTCATAAGGCCAGTAGCAGCAAAAAGACTGGATTCAGGTACGATGATTCTAAGTGAAATAAGTCACACAGAAAAAGAAACTTATCATAAGATATCACATATGAAGATCCTGTAAACATGGCTACACATGAACTGAGTTAGGAAAGATTACAGAGTAACTAAACTTATCATAAGTTATCACTCATAGCGGGAATGTACACATGACTACACATGAACTGAATTACAAACACAACAGAGTCACACATTTAGAAAACATCTTCTGCCTGCTTAATGGTAAAGCCGAGGTGGGGTGATGTATAAAACCACAGTTTTAAATTAGCACAGATACCGTTACATAAACCATGTATGTTATAGACAACACCTACTCCCGGCACAATAAACTGGACTCAACACTCCCTATTCATTGCAGAGGAATATGTCTGACTCTAAGTATTTTAAAACATATGTATTCTCATGTCTCCATAAAGGAATCATGTGTGTGTATAACGGCATGAACACAGCACTGAAATTCAGTTAAACCCACTTATAAAAATAAATTTCAAAAGCAAAATGCAAAAACAGAGAGAAAGTCTTAAACATTACGTTCAGGGCCTGTGATGCAAGCTAGATTGACCACCTTTACACCCACAGCTGGATGAGACATAAGACTGGACTCTTGGGGCTGACAAGATTGCTGAGGTTGTGTGAACAAAAGAACACCACTTAGAGCAATACTGTGTGCTACCCATTCTAGTGGTCCCAACTCTCCAGGTTTAAGGGAATCTTCCTCCAGTTAAAACATGAATGGGAAACCCAGTGGATGGTACACTGTGTAATTGGGAAAGTTTTCTAAAAGGTACCTCATTTTTCCTTTTGTCGTGCTCGGCTTCGCCATTCCATCTGCATTACTAAAAATCTCCCCACTTGGAGTGTCAGTGCCTTTACCCTCCCATTATGCACAGTTTGCAAACTGTGCAGAGGATGAACAGGAAGAGGGGAAATAAATGAGAGATTAGCCGTAGGTGTTTGGATGGGTACATGTCACTCTAGTTTCCCATCAGGAAGAATAATTAACCAAAGGCTCAGCCTGAAGCCCCGGAACAGGACTAGGGCCTAAAGCCATCCTGCGGTATTGCAGCCAGCTCACAAAGAGGCGAGTTGAAAAATGGAAATCAGGGGCACAGCAATTCACAAACTTGCAGAATTATAAAGGACAACTATCATCCAGAAATATATTGAGGAAAGGCAGTGAAGAGGATTTGAATGCAAGGCAGAATTGAAGGAAACAGATTTCAAGAGGTAGATTGGAGTCATCTTTAAAGCACATGAAAAGCGACAGAATTTCGACAATGTTGCCCTTGGCTGAAAAGGGATTATGTGTATTTTCTTGAATATATTCGGGAAAAAATGCATATGCCCTTTTTGGCTAAGCAAGCCATCAGACATTGCAAATCCACACTACAGAGAAGTGTCCCTTACCTCCAGTCAAAAGGGCCATCCACAAATAGTGTAAAAACCACAAATGCAGGACAGGCCATGGAGAAAAGGGATCCTGGTTACGCCGATGGACAGGATGTAAATTGCCAACAGCCTCTCTGGAGAACTGTATGTTGTTTTCTAAAACAGAGCTACAGAGTATAGCACAATTCCACTCATGGGCGTGTATTTTGGGAAAACTAAAAATCCACAACACACAGCCAGCCCAAAGTTTAGGGCTGCTCTGTTTACAAGAACCTCGACTTCGGTACACTTTATATATCCCAGGAAAGGAAAAAAAAATGGATATAGATGTTGTGGTACTTATATACAAAGGAAAGTCACTCAGACATAAAATCAATGTCATATGCCAATAGCAGCATAATGAGTGGCTTTAGGTACGATGATGCTAAGTGAAATGAGCCACAAAGAAAAAGAAACTTATTGTAATATATCACTTATAGAGGAAATGTAAACAAGGCTACACATGAACTGAATTTCAAAAGAGAACAGAGTTACACATTTAGAAAACACACTTATGCCTCCTTAAGGGGAAAGGTGACGTGGCGTGATGTGTAAAAGCAGAGTTTGAAATTAGCACAGATCCCATTCCATATACAAAATATGTAATAGACAAGACCTACTCCTTTCTCAATGAACTGGACACAAAACACCCTATTCACTGAAGAGGAATATATCTGACTGGTAATAACCTTGAAACCTATGTATTTATATGTCTCCATAATGGAATCAAGTGTATGTAGATTGGCATAAACACAGATCAATGGAACAGGACAGAAAGCCCAGAGATAAACCTACATACCTATGGCTATCTCATCTATGACAAAGGAGCTAAGGATATACAATGGAGAAAAGACAGTCTCTTCAGTAATTGGTGCTGGAAAAACTGGACCCCTACACATAAAAGAATGAAATTAGAACACTCCATAACACCATACACAAAAATAGACTCTAAATTGATTAGAGATCTAAATATAAGACCAGACACTATAAAACACTTAGAGGAAACCATAGGCAGAACACTCTATGACATAAATCACAGCAAGATCCTTTTGGACCCACCTCCTAGAGAAATGGAAATAAAAACAGAAATCAACAAATGGGACCTAATGAAACTTAAAAGCTTTTACACAGTACAGGAAAACATAAACAAGCTGCAAAAACAACCCTCAGAATGGGAGAAAATATTTTCAAATGAAGCAATTGACAAAGGATTAATCTCCAAACTTTACAAGCACCTCATGTAGCTCAATATCACAAAAACAAACAACCCAATACAAAAATGGGCAGAAGACCTAAATAGACATTTCTCCAAAGAAGATATACAGATTACCAAGAAACACATGAAAGGATGCTGAACATCACTAATCATTAGAGAAATGCAAACCAAAACTACCCTGAGGTATCACCTCACAGCAGTCAGAGTGGCAATCATCAAAAAAATCTACAAAACAATAAATGCTGGAGAGGCCTTTATTGGAGAAAAGGGAACACACTTGCACTGTGGGTGGGAATGTAAATTGATATGGGCACTAGGGAGAACAGTACGGAGGTTCCTTTAAATAACTAACAATAGAAGTACCATACGACACAACAATCCAACTACTGGGCATTTGCCTTGCGAAAACCATAATTCAAAAAGAGTTATGTACAAAAATGTTCATTGCAGCTCTATTTGCATTAGCCAGGACATGGAAGCAACCTAAGTGTCCATCGACAGATGAATGGATAAAGAAGATCTGGCACATATATACCATCAAATATTACTCAACCATAAAAAGAAGCAAAACTGAGTTATTTGTACTGAGGTGGATGGACTTAGAATCTGTCCTACACAGTGAAGTAAGTCTGAAAGGGAAAAACAAATACTGTATGTTAACAGAGATATATGGAATCTAATGAAGAAAAAAATAAGATTTTGAAGAACCTAGTGGCAGGACAGGATTAAGGACACAGACATAGAGAAAGGACTTGAGGACACCGGAAGGGGGATGGGTAAGCTGGGACGAAGTGAGAGAGAGGCATGGACATAAATACATTACCACATGTAACACCGATAGCTACTGAGAATCAGCCACATAGAACAGGGAGATCAGCTCGGTGCTTTGTGACCACCTAAAGGGGTGGGATATGGAGTGTGGGAGGGAGATGCAAGAGGGAGGGGATCTGGTGATATTTGTATATGTATAGCTGATTCACTTTGTAATACAGCAGAAACGAACACTCCATTGTAAAGCAATTATACTTCAATAAACGTGTAAAAGGAAAAAAAAAAAAAGCCCAAGGATAAACCTACCCACTTATGGTCAACTAATCTATGACAAAGGAGGCAAGACTATACAATGGAGATAAGACAGTCTCTTCAATCATTGGTGCTGGGAAATATGGAGAGCTACATGTAAAAGAATGAAACTAGAACACTCCCCAACACCATACATAAAAATATATTCAAAATGGATTAGAGACCTTAATGTAAGACCAGACAGTATAAAACTCTGACAGGAAAAGTTACGAAGGATACTCTGACGTAAATCACAGCAAGATCTTTTTTGATCCACCTCCTATAGTAATGAAATAAAAAAGAAAACTAAACAGATGGGACCTAATGAAACGTAAAAGCTTTTGCAAAGCAAAGGAAACTACAAACAAGACGAAAAGACAACCCTCAGAATGGCAGAAAATATTTGTAAATGAATCAATGGACAAATGATTAATCTCCAATATATATAAACAGCTCATGCAGCTCAATATTAATAAAACAAACAACCCAATACAAAATGGAAGATCTAAATAGACATTTCTTCCAAGAAGACATAGAGATGGCCAGTACGCACATGAAAATCTGCTGAACATCACTAATTATTAGAGAAATGGAAATCGAAACTACAATGAGGTATCACGTCACACATGTTAGAATGGGCATCACCAGAAAATCTACAAACAACAAATGCTGGAGAGGGTGTGGAGAAAAGGAACCTTCTTCCACTATTGTTGGGAATGTAAATCGATACAGTCTCTATGGAGAACAGTATGGAGGTTCCTTAAAAAACTAAAAATAGAATTACCATATAATCCAGCAATCCCACTACTGGGCATATACCCAGAGAAAACCATAAATCAAAAAGACACATTCACCACAATGTTCACTGCAGCACTATTTACAACAGACAGGTAATGAAAGCAACCTAAGTGCCCACAGACAGACGAATGGATAAAGACGTGGTACATATATACAACGGAATATTACTCAGCCATACATAGGAATGAAATTGGGTCATTTGTAGAGACCTCGATGGATCTAGAGACTGTCATACAGAGTGAAGTAAGTCAGAAAGAGAAAAACAAATATTGTATATTAATGCATATATGTGGAACCTAGAAAAATGGTACAGATGAACCAGTGTGCAGGGCAGAGATAGAGACAGATGTAGAGAACAAACATATTGACACCAAGGAGGGAAAGCCATGTGAGGGTGGTGGTGGGATGGATTGGGAGACTGGGATTCACATGTGCACACTTATATGTATAAAATACATATCCAATAAGAACCTGCTGTATAAAAGAAATAAATTTAAAAAAAATAAAAATAAATAAATAACATTTAATAAAATAAAACAGAAAAAAAGTTTTTCCCTTCATATAGACGTCTTTATATTAATGCATTATTTCCATGTTTATATCTCCAAATTAAAAAAAAGAGGAATAAATACAATCTAACTTGAACCAAAAAAAAAAAAGAAAGAAAAAAAACAGAACTCACCAGTTATACAGAGGAAAATCGTATCAGGGCACTTGCTCCAGTGGTAAAAAATTCTTAAGTTGGTCAGAGGTGGGAAATCGTCTCCCATGCCGTCAGCAGCGCTCTCCCCCACAAGGAGCATCCTCATTGCAATGCTGGGGAACTGTGTCGAGGCGTCTGTGAGTAAATGTGAGCTGAGCCCCAGTCCTGCTGCAGCTGAACTCTTCCCACCCTTTCCAGGTAAAACACCTGAATATGTACAAGCACTTGCAAGCCTAGAGGAAGGGCTGTGGAGCCACACTAGCGAGAGCACGCAGGCCAACTTGGTGCCTGCAGGCCAGTCAGGATGGTCCTGGCCCCAGATGCTCTTCTGGAAGCTTTTCATTTCCCTGCCTGAGATACCCCTCCTGCCACAGCCCCCACTGCTTTTTTACTTCCTCACCTCTGCCTGGGGAGAAATTCCAGTGGCAGGTATGGGTGACACATTCTCTTCTTTAGCAGGTGGCAGCCTGGCAACTCCTGCAGAAAGTCCAGCAGAGCCCCACTCACAATGGGCCACCCACAAAGCCACGGCCCGTCCCTCCCTCCCACCACCCCAGCCCCGAAACTGCTGTCGGGGCAGAGAATATGGCGTCAGGCACAGCTACAGGGGCTCTTGCTGACTGGAGAGGTGTTTATATTGACCTCAACCCAGGCACACCAGTGGGGGGGCTGGCAGGCAGTGTCAGGCTGCCCAAATCAGCCAGTCCTCACCCCTCAGTGGCTCACAGTTGCAGAAAATGAACCTTGCTAAACGGGTCAGTCCCAAGGAACAGGTGTGGGCCTTGAGAGTCAGGCTAGACAAGGGGCTGCAGCTGCGGCTTGTTTTCTTATCATTTTATCTGGTCCATGAGTGGAAAACAACTTCAAGAAGACCCTATCCTAATGAGAGGAACCCAGGAGTCAGGGAGATGAGTGATGGTGCGTGGAGACAGAGGCCTGGAGCCCTGGCTGCAGTGGAAGTGTCTGGAAGACCAGGCAGAGAGAGGCTGCACAGAGTGATAGCCAGGGTCACAGACCTGTCAGAGCTGCTGTTTGTTAGTTCAAGTCCTGCTCTGAGGTGTTCTGTGTCAGCTGTGAGTGACAGGTGAGCTGGGGGTTCTCTGCAAGGTGGGCTATGTGCACAGTTCCTGTGTGTCCAGCCCTGCTGGGGTACCTGCCCAGGGGAGCTCCGTATGCTGGGAGGGACCTGACTATGAGAGCCCCATGGGCTGCTGGGTAGCTGCACAGGTGATCTCCATACCCTGGGAGGGACTTGAACACGAGAGCCCCGTGGGCTGTGGGGTGCGGGATGCAGCCCAGGTGAGCTCCATATCCTGGGATTGGCCTAACCACGAGAACCCCATGGGCTGCTGACGACCTGGTAAAGGACATCAGGACAGTCAGTGAAGCCACCGAGGATATACATCCAGTAGCTCCTATTTCCTACACCCTGCTGCTCATTCTACCATCCACCAGGCCATGGCATTCTGTATTACACTTCAATGATGCCTTCTTCTGTATTCCATTCATCTCAGAGTCACAAGAATTTTTGGCTTGTGTGTGGCAGGACACAACATGCAACACGAGCAATAATGCTGGGCCGTCCTGCCCCAATGGTTCAAAAATCCCCACACCATCATTGGGGAAATGTCCTCTAAAAACCTAAACGTTCTACCTCTGTAAAAGGGAACCCTCCTTCAATATGCAGATGACATTCTGATTGCCAGGCCTACTAAAGACGCCTCTGAACTACCTAGCCAAGAAAGGATAGAAGGTGTCCAAGAAAAAGGCTCAAATATCCCAGGCTCAGGTGACTTGCCTGGGCTTCATTCTCACAGATATTTGGAGAAACGCATCCCAGGATAGGGAAGAAGCCATTTGCAGCCTTACCTCTTCTAAAACTAGAAGACAGCTTAAGGGTTCCTGGGGAGGCCAAGGTTTTCTGCATCTGGATCCCTAACTACAGTCTAATAGCTGGGCCTCTACATGAAACACTGACACGAAAAGATGATGATCCTTTTGAATAGAATCCAGAAGCAGCCTTTCAAGAATGGAAAGAGCAGTCAATTCAGATCCTTGCCCAGGAACTCGCTAATTTAGCTAAACCCTTTGACCTTTACATACCCGGTCAAAGGTTAATCGCCCTTGGAGCCTTAGTGCAAAAACTGGGACCACTTGAAATGGAGCAACACAAGAATGCCCTTCAGGTATGATAAACTATGGTCACAAAGGGCTTTGCCCACCGACACATCAGGCCAGGATACTGGGGTATCTAAAAAGCTAGAAATCAGCAGCCCACAAGGCCAGCTCCCTCCTAAGGGAATAGGACCCCACGTGGTTATCCTAACCACCCATCATGTCCTGAAGTTGCAGGGGTCGCTCTGTGGACACACTGACCTCGAGTGAGGAGGCCCTCCAACTCCAACCTCCAGAGAGACAAATGGGGGCAACAGGCCCCCAAGATGACTCGTGTGACCATCACTTGACCTGGAGTTTCTCTCAGAAAACAACAAGACTGTGCCCCGAAAGGGCAGACTACTGCTTGCAGGACTTACTGCACCCAGAGGGGAGCTAATAAGCTTGGCGGGGAAACGTATATCACGCTTTCACCATAGAAAACCCCACAGACACCGCGGTGATGGTGGCCAATATGACCGCCTGGACTGCTGGCTACTTCTAAAGGCTGTTGACTCAGTGGACGTCATGGTACTGGATCACCACTGACCCTGGACTGTCTGGGTGTTGCACAGGCAAGGCTCTGACACATGGTGCTGTTTGTACATTAATTCAGGGACCTAATTAAAGAAAGCACAGACTACTGGTCAGAGCATCTAGGCTGGCAAAAAACGTCAGCCTAATGTCACCGAACAAATGTGGGGTGGGGTGAAACCTGCCACCACAGCATCTCTGCGCATCTCTTTCCTGGACCCTTAAAGGTCATTAGAATCTATAACACTTCCAATGCTGGTGCTCAGGCGGACGAGAAGTGAGGCAGGAGACTTTGGGACAATCAACCTCACCTGGAGGCTGGTGGGGAGACGTTTTGCCCCTCCCCCCAGGTATCAGGGCTGCCACCACAGCATGAAGCTTTTACAAAAGAGGGGTCTGCACCCTCAACACCCGAAGAATGAGGAACGGAACAAAAAGCAGAGGAGGTGTTCGTCTCTGGCAACGTTCATTAAAAATTCCTGGGAGATAAAAAGAGAATCTGGGCAATAAAATAAAGTCTAACCTGTTTTTCCTTTGTGCTTTGTCTAATTTCACATGCTCCTAGGGTTCCGCATGCAGAGGTCCCACACCCGGCACTTCAGACCCGACTTCCTAGTGCAGAATGGCTGGGTCGACACCTCAGCTAGCGGAGTCCCATGCAGACTGCACGACATAGAGCCTGAGCTGCAGCCAACCCAGCCCTCGAGAGCTCCATCCCCTAACTCCCACTGATGCTCCCGGGATCCCTACTCAGCATCCCAGCTCACAGCCCGTGGGGGAGTGCACACTCTCACCTCTCCATTCGGTTTTCAAAATAATGTTTCCTTTGCTTCTGAACCAAACTCAGTCTTGATCTGTTGGCTCCAATGACACTGGGCACGGGGACTCCTGTTGGGGTCCCCTCTGGATGATCAGTAACAGAAATTGAGAACTTTGTAACTTCATTGAACAGATGTGTGAGCCAAACTGTAGTTAACATACAGCAGTGTATAATGCTCGGGTAAAATAAGATTTTTCTAAGACTTACATTTGATATTTCCATCACTTTACTATAAGCAAGTTCAGTGAAGACGTCTGTCTTATTTGTCAGGTCAACATTAGAGAACTGAAGTGATTTATTTCCATGGATGTACATCGAATACTCTTGGCTGAAGCTTCAATCTTGTTTAGAATGCTTTTCCATTGAAAAGGATACCTCTCTTTCAGCTCCCCCATTTCTGAGAAGTATAAAATCTTATAATTTATTATTACCAAAGGGGAAAGGTAGGAGAAGGGATAAATTAACAGTTTGGGAATAACTCATACACACTGCTATGTATAAAATAGATCATCAACAAGGAACTACTGTATAGCACAGGGAACTACACTGAATATTTTGCAATAACCTATAAGGGGAAATAATCTGAAAAAGAATCGATATTTTTATTGACATCATCTATCAATGACAGATAAAATGTAACCTAAGCAAGGCCGATGGTGAGCGCTTCTGACCCTGAAGATTTCAATCATCTAAAGTTTGGGCTCTGCCTATTTCCCAAGGCCCTTAATGGACATACGTGTAGCCGTAGCTTAAAAATTCCCCAGTTTGGGGTTCGGGGAGGCACTGATTTGGAAAAATCCCTGGTGTTCTCCTTCCATGCACGGGACGCTTCCTACAGCTAAAACATGCCTGTCACACCTAGAGGATGGTACACCGTTTGATCGGAAAGAGTTTGGAAAAGGCATCTCATCTCCTAAATGCCTGGTGCTCGGGTTCACCCCTCCAGCATCTTTCCTAACAATCTCCTCACTTGGGGATATCAGCACCGTCAACATCCTGTTGCACACAGTTTGGAATTTGTCCAGAGGATGAAGCGGAAGGATGAGAAAAATTTAGAGACAAGTCTTAGGTCTTCGGACAGGCACATGCCACTCTAATTTCCAATCCGGAAGACAAATTCATCAAAGGCTAGAATTGCCCACAGAAAGAGAAGAGGGCTAGAGGAAATCCTGCTGTTTTGTGTCCAGTTTCCAAAAACACAAGTTGAAAAATGGAACTCAGGGGCACTAAAATTCATGAAACTGCAGAGTTGAAAATATCTATTGTTGAAAAATGTCTTGAGGTAAGTCACAGAAAAGGACTTGTAAGCAAGGGGGTGTGGCAGGAAACAGATTTGAAGAGGTAGAAAGGACTCCCCATTAAAGCACAAGAAAAGGGGCTGAACATCGCCAATGATGAAGTTGGCCCAAAAGGGCGTATGCATTTTTTTCTGAATATATTCAAGTAAAGGCCATTCACACTTTTTATCCAACCAAACAGGTGGGCACTGGAAATCAATACTACAAAATGTATCACTTCATATCAGTCAGAAGGGTCAACCACATAAAGTGTAAACACGAGAAATGTAGGACAGGGTGAGGAGAAAAGGGAGCCCTGTGAGGCTGATAGTGGAAATGTAAATTGCCAACGGCCACTCTGGAGAAGTGTATTGTGTTTGCTAAAACATCTGAAAATGAGCGACAGAGCATAGGGCACTTGCACTCATGAGCGTATACCTTGGGAAAACAAAAAAATGACAGAAAACAGGCACTCCAACGTTTACCACCTCTCTGTTAAAAACGGCCTCCACTTGGATATAAACTAAATGTCCCTGGAAGGATAAAATGGATAAAAGACATGGGGTACTTATGTAGAGTGGAATATTACTCATCCAGAAATCAATGAAATAAGGCCAGTTGTAACAACTCTGGAGGAGTTACATATGATCATTCTAAGTGACACATGTCAGAAAGAAAAAGACACATATCATAAGATGTCACTTAAAGGTGGAATCAAATATGGCTACACATGAAATAAACTACAAAACAGAAACATAGTCAAATATGTAGAAAATAGACATAAGGCTGCTAAATGGGAAAGGTGGGGCATGGTGAGGTATTATCCAGGAGGTTGAAATTAGCAAAGATACCATTCCAAGTACCGAATTGAATAACTGGCAAGGCCTACACGGTACCTCAAAGAACTGCACTCAGTCCACTCAAGTCACTGGAAAATAATACATATGACGCATAAGCATCTGAGAAAGAATTTATTGTTGTCTCACAGTACATGAATCAAGTGGATGTACAGCAGCAAAAAACAGAGCTTTGAAAATCAGCTGTAACCAATATAAAAATAAATTTAAAAATATTTATAAAAACAGTGAGACAGACAAAAATTCTTACAACTTTTGTTGAAGGGTTACGATGTAACATGGATTGAACACATGTAGACCCACAGCAGGATGATATATAAGGCTGGAAGCCATGCACGCTAAGAGATGTTAGAGAGGCTGGGTGAGGAAATGCAGACCTTTTAAAGTAATACTGCCTGGTACCCATTCCATGGGTCCCAAATCTGCACTTTCAAGGGAATCTTCTGACAGTGAAAACATGCCTGGGAAACCGAGATGAATGTACACCGTGTGCTCAGGAGAGGTGTCTAAAATGCACCTCATTTTTGATCTCCTGGTGCTGGGGTTCGCCATTCCAGCCACATTAATAACAATCTCCCGACTTGGAGAATCAGCACCTTTAACCTCCTGTTTCACACAGTTTGCAATTTTTGCAGAGGATAAATGGGAAGAGGAGGAACCAATGAGAGATTAGCTGTAGTAGTTTTGACAGGCACATGTCACTCTAATTTCCCTTTAGGAAGAAGAATTAACCAAAGGCTCAGCCTGCCTCCCCAGAACCAGAATAGGGCTGGAATCAATCCAATGGTTTGGCGGCCAGCTCCCAAAAAGCGAGTTGCAAAATGGAGCTCAGGAGCAGACAATTCAAATACCTGCAAAGATATAAATGATAACCAACGTCCAAAAATATATTCAGGTAAGGCAACGAAGAGGTTCTGAATGAGAGGCAGAATTGCAGGAAACATTTTTCAAAAGGTAGATTGTACTCACATTTAAAGCATATGAAAAGCAGCAGAATTTCTAAAATGATGCAGTTGGGCAAAAGGGTGTATGCGTTTGTTTCGTGAATATCTTCAGGAAAAAAACACATACAGAGTTTTTGGCCAACCAAGCAAGAGGGAAATGCAAATCCGCACAATAAAGAAGTCTCAATTTCCACTGCTTAGAAAGTCCATCCAAAAAATGTGTACAAATCAAAAATGCAGGAGAGGCCATGGAAAACAGGGAGACTAGTCACGCTGATGGGTGGGGTATAAATATCCAAGAGCTACTCTGAAGAAGTGTATGCTGTTTCCTAAAACATCTAAAATACAAAGCCCCCGAGCAAAGGGGACTTCAACTCATGGACATATAACTTGGGAAGACTAAATATCAACAAGACACAGGCACCCCAAAGTTTAGGGCTGCTCTGCATACAAGAACCTCAACTTCGGTACACCTAAAGTATCCCAGGAAAAAGAGAAATGCATAAAGAACTTGTGGTAATTTTGTACAATGGAATATCACTCAGACGTGAAATCAATGTCATAAGGCCAGTAGCAGCATAATGAGAGGATTTAGGTATGATGATTCTAAGGGAAATTAGTCACACAGAAAAAGAATCTTATCATAAGATATCACTTAGAGAGGGTATGTCAACATCACAACACAAGAACTGAATTAGGAAAGAGAGCAGCGTCTCACATTTAGAAAACACTCTTATGCCTCCTTAAGGGGAAAGGAGAGGTGGGGTGATGCATAAAACCAGAGTTTGATATTAGCACAGGTACCATTCCATAAACCAAATACAGAATAGACAAGACCTACACCTTCCTCAGTGAACGGGACTCAAAACCCCTATTCCCCACAGAGGAATATATCTGATTAGTAAGAATCTTAAAACCTATGTACTGATATGCCTCTGTAAGGGAATCAAGTGTGTCTAGACCGGCATAAACACGTCAGTGAAAATCAGCTCAACCCCATTATAAAAATGAATTTCAAAAACAAAACAAAAAACAGCGAAATTCTTACACAATTACTTCAAGGGTTCTGATGAAACCTAGAATGACCCTATCTGCAAAGACAGCTGGATGAGACATAAGGCTGGACACTTGGGACTGAGAGGACTGGTGAGATTGGGAGAGAAAATGCAGACCCTCTAAAGTAGTAATGCATGCCACCATTCCATGGGTCCCAAATTTCCAGGTAGAAGGGAATATCACTACAGTTATAACATGTATGGGAAACCTAGAGAATGGACACCCTGTGATGGCGAAAGGTTTCTGAAAGTCTCCTACTTTTTCCTCTCCTTGTGCTACAGTTTGGCATTCCAACTACTTTACTATCAATCTCCCAACTTAGGAGAGTCATCCCCTATAACCTCCTGGTTCGCACAGTTTGCTAATTGTGCAGAGGATGAAAGGGAAGAGGGAGAACCAATCAGAGAGTAGATGTAGGCATTTGGACGGACACATGTCACTCTAAATTCCCATTAGGAAGAAGAATTAACCAAAGCCTCAGCCACCCACAGGGAACCAGTATAGCCACCCCTGGAACCAGTATAGATCCTGAAGCAAAATTGTGGATTTGCGGTCAGCTCCCAATAATGGGATTTGAAAATTGGAGCTCAGGGGCAAAGCAAATCAAAAACCTGCAGAGTTATAAAGGACTACTCTCTTCCAAAAATCTGTTGAGGGAAGGCAACAAAGCGGACTTGAAAATGAGGCAGAATTGCACAAAACATATTTCAAGAGGTAAATTGGAATCGCCTTTAAAGCACAGGAAAGGCATCACAACTTCGAGAATGATGCACTTGGCCAAAAACAGCGTATGACTTTTCTCCTGAATATATTCAGGAGAAAAGGCATAGGCCCTTTTTGGCCAATCAAGCAAGCGCACAATGCAAATCCACACTACAAAGAACTGTCGCTTCCCTCCGGTCAAAAAGGGCATCCGAAAATCTGTAAAAACTAGAAAGGCAAGATAGAGATGACAAGGGCATAAAGCAATATGATCCCAAGGGACATGGAGGATTGTGATGACAAGCACATGGAGCATTGTGATGACAAGATTATGTATCATTTTGCTGACAAAGGCATTGTGATGACAAGGTTCATAGAGCACTGTGATGACAAGCGTCATGGAGCACTGTGATTAAAGGGTTCATGGAGCATTGGGATGACAAGGGCATGGAGCATTTTGATGACAAGCGTCCCGGATCATTGTGTTGTCAGGGTTCATGGAGCATTGTCATGACAGTGGTCATGGAGCATTGTTATGACAGAGGTCATGGAGCATTGTGATGAGAACGTCATGGAGCATTGGGCTGAAAATGTTCATGGAGTATTGTGATGACAGGGGTCAAGGAGCATTGTGATGACAAGGTACTGGAGCAGTGTGAGGAGAAGACCATGGAGCCATGTGATGACAAGTCTCATGGAGCATTCTGATGAAAAGGCTCATGGAGCATTGTGATTAGAGGGGTCTTGGAGCATTGTGATGACAAGGGCATTGAACATTGGGATGAGAATGTCATGGAGCGTTCTGATGACATGCATCAGGGAGCTTTGTGATGACAAGGGCATGGAGCATTGTGATTACAGGGGTCTTGGAACACTGTGAGGAAAAGGGCATGTAACATTGTGATGAAAAAGGCATGGAGCCTTGTCATGACAGGGTTCAAGGAGCATACTGATGACAAGTGTCAGGGATCATTGTGATGACAAGGGTATTGAGCATTGTGATGACAAATGTCATGGAGCATTGTGATTAGAAGACCATGGATAATTGTGATGACTTGCATTATGGGGAGCTGTGATGATAAGTGTTATAGAATATTGTGATCACAAGGATTTGGAGCATTGTGATGACAGAGGTCATAGAGCATTTTGATTTCATTGTGATGACAATAGCATGAAGCATTAAGATGATGCGCATTGGTGCACTGTGATGACAGCGTTCATGGAGCATTGAGATGAAAAGGGGCATGGAGCATTATGATTAGAGGAGTCTTGGATCATTGTGATGAAAAGGGCATGGAACATTGGTCTGAGATGTTTCATGGATTATTGTGATGAGAGGGGGCAAGGAGCATTGTGATAACAAGGGCACGGAACACTGTGATACATGGTTCATGGAGGATTGTAATGACAAGCGCATGGAGCATTGTGAGAAGAATGGCATCGAACATTGTGATGAAAAGCATCATGGATACTGTGATGACAAGGGCTTGGAACGATGTGATGAGAGGTTTTTGGAGCATTGTGATGACAATGGCATGGAGCATTGTGATGCCAAGGGTCATGGAGTTTTGTGATGACAAAGGTCATGGAGCCTTTTGATGACAAGGGTGTGGTGAATTCTCTTGTGAAGGGCAGGGAGCATTGTGATGACAGGGTCATGGAGCAATTTGATGAAAAGTGTCATGGAACATTTTGATGACAGGGGTTATGGAACATTGTGATGTCAGGAGTCATGGAACATTTTCATGATGGAGTTGTGGACCATTGTGATGACAGGGGAGTGGGTGTATTGTGATGACTAGTGAGGGAACATTTTGATATCATTCGTGAGAGAGCATTTTGATAAGAAGTGCATGGAGCATTGTGATGACAAGGTTGTGGAGCACTGTTATGACAAGCACATGGCGCATTGTGATGACATGGGTCATGGAGCCCTGTGCTGACAAAGGCATGGAGCATTGTGATGAGAAAGGTCAACGAGCATTGTGATGAAAATTTCATGGAGCATTTTGGTGACAAAGGTCACAGAGCCTTGTGATGACGAGGACATGGACCATTGTGATGACAAAGGTCATGAAGCATTGTGATGAGTGGAGTCATGGAGCATTGTGATGACAGGGTTCATAGAGCATTGTGATGAAAAGGCAATGATCATTGTGATGACAGGGGCATGGAGCATTGGCCTGACATGTTTCATGGATTATTGTGATGACAGTGGGCATGGTGCAATGTGATGACAAGGCATGGAGCATTGTGATGAGAAGGTCATGGAGTATTTTGAAGACAGGTCTCAGGGAGCATTGTGATGACATATGTCATGGTCCATTGCGATGACAATGGAATGGAACATTGTGATGCCAAGTGTCATGGAGGATTGTGATGACAAATGTAATGGAGCATTTTGATGACAAGGGCTTGGAGCATTGTGATGACAAGGGACATGGAGCATTGTGATGACAAGGGCATGGAGCATTGTGATGACAAGGGCCATTGAGAATTTTGATGACAAGTTCATGAAGCATTGTGATGAGAAGCACATGGAGCTTCCTATGACAGGGGTGATGGAGCATTGCGATGAAAAGTGCATAGAGAAATGTGATGACAAATCATGTAACACGGTGATGAGAACTGTCATGGAGCATAGTGATGCCAAGTACGAAGAGAATTGTGATGACAGAGAACATGGAGCATTGTGATGACCAGGGCCTGGAGCATTGTGATGACCAGGGAATGGAGCATTTTGATGGCAACACCGTGGAGCATTGTGATGACGAGCGTCATGGAGCACTGTAATGACAAGGGGAATGGAGCATTTTGATGACAGTGGCCATGGAGCATTGTGATGACAATGGTCATGGAGCATTTTGATGACAAGGGCGTAGAGCATTGTGATGAGAAGACCATGGATAATTGTGATGACGAGCGTCATGGAGCGCAGTAATGACAAGGTGTATGGAGCATTGTGGTGACAGTGGCCATGGAGCATTGTGATGACAAGTGTCATGGAGCATTCTGATGACAAGCTTGTGGAGTATTGTGACGACAATGGCATGGAGCATTGTGATGAAAAGGACAGGGAGCATTGTGATGAAAAAGGCATGAAGCCATTTCATGACAGGTTTCAAGGAGCATTCTGACGACAAGTGTCAGGGAACACTGTGATGACAAGTGTTTTTAGAATTGTGATGAAAAAGATCATGGAGCATTTTGACGAAAAGGACATGGAGTATTGTGATGACAGGCATCATGGAGCGTTGTGATGACAAGTGTTATGGAACATTGTGATCACAAGGGTTTGGAGAATTGTGATGAAAAAATCATGGAGCATTTTGACGAAAAGGACATGGAGTATTGTGATGACAGGCATCATGGAGCGTTGTGATGACAAGTGTTATGGATCACTGTGATCACAAGTGTTTGGAGCATTGTGATGATAGAAGTCATGGATCATTTTGTTTTCAAGGAGCATGGAGCATTGGGATGACAAGGGCATGAAGCAATGTGATCCCAAGGTTCATGGAGGATTGTGATGACAATGGTAAGGGAGTATTGTGATGACAAGCAAATGGAGCATTTTGATGACAAGGTCATGTAGCATATTGCTGACACAGGTATGGAGCATTGTGATGATAAGGGTCATAGAGCACTGTGATGAGAAGCATCACGGATCATTGTGATTACAGGGGTCATGGAGCATTGGGATGGCAAGGGCATGGATCATTGTGATGACAAGTGTCATGGAGCATTGGGCTGAAAATGTTCATGGAGCATTGTGATGACTAGGGAATTTAGCACTGTGATGACAAGAGTCCCGGATCACTGTGTTGTCAGGGGTCATGGAGCGTTGTGATGAGTGTGGTCATGGAGCATTGTGATGATAGGGATCATGAAGCATTGTGATGAGAAGTTCCTGGAGAATTGGACTGAAAATATACAGGAACTATTGTGAGGACAGGCGTCATGGAGCATTGTGATGACAAGGGAATGGAGCACTGTGATGAAAAGTTCCTGGAGAATTGTGATGAGAAGACCATGGAGCCTTGTAATAACATGTTTCTTGGAGCATTCTGATGAAAAGGGGCATGGAGTATTGTGATTACAGGGGTCTTGGGGCATTGTGATGACAAGGGCATGGAGCATTGTGATTACTGGTGTCTTGGAGCATTGTGATGAAATTGGCATGGATCATTGTTATGAAAATGGTATGGAGCTTTGTCATGACAGGGTTCCAGGAGCATACTGATGACAAGTGTCAGGGAGCATTGTGATGAAAAGTGTATAGAGCACTGTGATGACAAAGGTCATGGAGCACTGTGATGAGAAGACCATGGATAATTGTGATGATGAGCGTCATGGGATATTGTGATGATAAGTGTTATGGAACATTGTGATCACAAGGATTTGGAGCATTGTGATGAGATAGATCATCAAATATTTTGATTTCATTGTGATGACAATAGCCTGAAGGATTATGATGATGGGCATGGTGCATTTTGATGACAGGGTTCATGGAGCACTGAGATGCAAATGTGCATGGAGCATTGTGATTAGAGGGTTCATGGAGCATTGTGATGACAATGGCATGGAGCATTGAGATGCCAAGGGTCATGGATCCTTGTGATGACAAAGGTCATGGAGCATTTTGATGACAAGGGCGTGGTACATTGTGATGAGAAGGGCAGGGAGTATTGTGATGACAGTGATATAGAGCAATTTGATGAAAAGTTTCATGGAATATTTTGATGACAGGTGTTATGGAACATTGTGATGTCAGGGGTCATTGAGCATTTTGAGGAAAATTGTTATGGAGTATTTTGATGACAGGTGTTATGGAACATTGTGATGTCAGGGGTCATCGAACTTTGTGATGATATGTGCATGTAGCATTGCAAAGACAGAAGTCATGGAATATTGTGATGACAGGGGTGAGGGAGTATTGTGATGAATAGTGATATAACATTGTGATATCAGTGTTGAGAGAGCATTTTGATGAGAAGTGCATGGAGAATTGTGATGACAAGATTTATGGAGCATTGTGGTGACAAGATTGTGGAGCACTGTGATGAAAAGTGCAGGGTGCATTGTGATGACATGGGTCATGGAGCATTGTGCTGACAAGCGCATGGAGTATTGTGATGACAAGGGTCATGGAGCATTGTGCTGAGAAAGGCATAGAGCATTGTGATGACAAGGGTCAAAGAGCATTGTGATGAAAATTTCATGGAGCATTGTGGTTAATTATGTCACAGAGACTGCTGAAGACGAGGGCATGGACCATTGTGATGACAAAGGTCATGAAGCATTGTGATGAATGGAGGCATGGAGCATTGTGATGACAGGGGTCATGGACCTTTGTGATAACAAGGGCATGGAGCATTGTGATAACAAGGGAATGGAGCATTGGTCTAATAAGTTTCATGGATTATTGTGATGAGAGTGGGCATAGAACATTGTGATGATAAGGGCATGGAACACTGTGATACATGGGTCATGAAGGATTATAATGACAAGGTCATGGGGCATTGTGATGAGAAGGGCATAGAGCATTTTGATGACAAGTGTCATGGAGCTTTGTGATGACAAGGTCATGGAGCAATGTGATGAGAGGGTTCATGGAGCACTGTGATGACAATGACATGGAGAATTGTGATGCAAAGGGTCATGGCGCTTTGTGATGACAAATGTCATGGAGCATTTTGATGACAAGTGCATGGTGCATTGTGATGATAAGGGAAGGGAGTATTTTGATGACAGGGTCATGCAGCAATATGATGGAAAGTGTATTGGAACATTTTGATGACAGGGGTTATAGAATATTGTGATGTCAGGGGTCATGGAACATTGTGATGATAAAGGGATGTAGCATTGTGATGACAGGGGTCATGGGACATTGTGATTACAGTAGTGAGGGAGTATTGGGACAACTAGTGATGGAACACTGTGATATCTCTGGTGAGAGAGCATTTTGAAGAGAAGTGTATGGCGCATTGTGATTACAAGGTTTATGGAGCATTTCAATGACAATTTTCTGGACCGTTGTGATGAAAAGCGAATGGCACATTGTGATGACAAGGGTCATGGAATATTTTTCAGACAAAGTCATGGAGCATTTTCATGAAAGTGGTCACGGAGCATTGTGATGAAAACGGAATGGGGAATTGTGATGAAAAAGGCATGGAGCCTTTTCGTGACAGGGTTCAAAGAGCATTCTGATGACAAGTGTCAGGGAGCATTGTGATGACAAGTGTACTGAGCATTGTGATGACAAGTGTAATGGAACACTGGGATCACAAGGGTTTGGAGCATTGTGATGACAGAGGACATGGATAATTTTGATTTCAAGGAGCATGGAGCATTGTGATGACAAGGGCATGAAGCAATGTGCTCTCCAGGTTCATGGAGGATTGTGATGACAATGGAAATGGAGTATTGTGATGACAAGCGCATAGAGCATTGTAATGACAAGGTCATGTAGCATTTTGCTGACAAAGTCATGGAGCATTGTGGTGACAGGTGTCATGGAGCACTGTGATGACAAGGCCACGGAACATCGTGATGGCAGGGATCATGGAGCATTGTTATGACAGGGGTAATGGAGCATTGTGACTGCAAGGGCATGGAGCATTGTGATGAGAAGGCCATGGAGCATTCTGATGACATGTGTCATCGAGCTATGTGATGACAAGGACATAGAGCAATGTGATGAGAGTGTTCATGGAGGATTGTGATGACAATGACATGGAGCATTGTGATGCCAAGGGTCATGGAGTTTTGTGATGACAAAGGTCATGGAGGATTTTGATGACAAGTGCGTTGTGCAATGTGATGAGAAGGGCAGGGAGCATTGTGATGACAGGGTCATGGAGCAATTTGATGAAAAGGGTCATGGAACATTTTGATGACAGGGGTTATGGAACATTGTGATGTCAGAGGTCATGGAGCATTATGATGAAAAGTGTCATGAAACATTTTGATGACAGGGGTTATGGAGCATTCTGATGTCAGGGGTCATCGAACATTGTGATGATAAGTGCATGTAGCATTGTGATGACAGCAGTCATGGAACATTCTGATAACAGGGGTGAGTGAGTATTGTGACGAATAGTGATGTAACATTGTGATATCTGTGGTGAGAGAGCATTTTGATGAGAAGTGCATGGAGCATTGTGATGACAAGGTTTATGGAGCATTGTGATGACAAGCTTGTGGAGCACTGTGATGACAAGCGCATGGTGCATTATGATGACATGTGTCATGGAGCATCGTGCTGACAAGCGCATGGAGCATTGTGATGATAAGGGTCACGTAGCATTGCGCGGAGAAAAGCATAGAGCATTGTGATGACAAGTATCAAAGAGCACTGTGATGAAAAGTTCATGGAGCATTGTGATTACAAGGGTCATGGTGCATTGTGATGACAAGGGCATGGAGCATTGGTCTAATAAGTTTCATGGATTATTGCGATGACTGTTGGAATGGTGCGTTGTGGTGACAAGGGCATGGAGCATTGTGATGACCAGGTCATGCAGAATTGTGAAGAGAGGTATCAGGGAGCATTGTGATAACATATGTAATGGTGCATTGTGGTGACAAGGGCATGGAGCATTGTGATGACCAGGTCATGCAGTATTGTGAAGACAGTTGTCAGGGAGCATTGTGATAACATATGTAATGGCCCATTGTGATGACAATCACATGGAGCATTGTGATGCCAGGTGTCATGGAGGATTCTGATGACAAAGGTAATGGTGCATTGTGCTGACAGTGGCTTGGAGCATTGAGATGGCAAGGTCTGGGAGCATTGTGCTGAAAAGTGCATGGAGAATTGTGATGACAAGGGTCATGGAACATTCTCATGATAAGCTTGTGGAGTTTTTTGCTGACAGTGGCGTGGAGCATTGTGATGAAACCGGCATGGGGCACTGTGTTGAAAAAGTCATGGAGCCTTTTCGTGACAGGGTTCAAGGAGCATTCTGGCGACAAGTGTCAGGGAGCATTGTGATGACATGTGTATTGAGAATTGTGATGACAAAGGTCATGGAGCATTGTGATGAAAAGTGCATGCAGTATTGTGATGACAGGCATCATGGAACGTTGTGATGACAAGTTTTATGGAACATTGTGATCACAAGTGTTTGGAGCATTGTGATGACGGAGGTCATGGATCATTTTGATTTCAAGGAGCATGGAGCATTGTGATGACAAGGGCATGTAGCAATGTGATCCCAAGTTTCATGGAGGATTGTGATGACAATGGTAATGGAGTATTGTGATGACAAGCGCATAGAGCATGGTAATGAAAAAGTCATGTAGCATTTTGCTGACAAAGGCATGGAACATTGTGATGACAGGTGTCATGGAGCACTGTGATGACAAGCGTCACGGTGCATTGTGAATACAGGGGTCATGGAGCATTGGGATGACAAGGGCATGGAGCATTATGATGACTGGTGTCATGGAGCACTGTGATGAAAAGCGTCACGGAGCATTGTGAATACAGGGGTCATGGAGCATTGGGATGACAAGGGCATGGATCATTGTGATGACAAGGGTCATGGAGCATTGGGCTGAAAATGTTCATGGAGTATTGTGATGACAGGGGTCATGGAGCATTGTGATGACAGAGGTCATGGAGAATATTGATTTCATTGTGCTGACAATAGCCGGAAGCATTATGATGATGGGCATGGTGCATTGTGATGACAGGGTTCATGGAGCATTGAGATGAAAAGGGGCATGGAGCATTGTGATTACTGGGATCTTGGAGCACTGTGATGACAAGGGCATGGAGCATTTTGATGAGAAGGACATGGAACATTCTGATGGCATGTGTCTTGGAGCTTTGTGATGACAAGGGCATGGAGCATTGTGATTACAGGGGTCTTGGAGCATTGTGATGACAAGTGTCATGGAGCCATGTGATGACAAGGCCGTGGAATATTGTGATGGCAGGGATCATGGAGCATTGTTATGACAGGCGTAATGGAGCATTGTGATGAGAAGGGCATGGAGTATTGTGATTACAATGTTTAAGGAGCATTACCATGACAAATTTTTGGATCATTTTGATGAAAATCACGTAGCACATTGTGATGACAAGTGTCATGGAGCATTTTTCTGACAAACGCATGGAGCATTTTGATGACAAGGGTCACGGAGCATTGTGATGAAAAGTTCATGGAGCATTGTGGTTATAAAGGTCACAGAGCCTTGTGATTACGCAGGCATGGACCATTGTGATGAAAAATGTTATGAAGCATTGTGATGACTGGAGTCACCGAGCATTGTGATGACAGGGGTCATGGAGCATTGTGATGACAATGGCATGGAGCATTGTGGTGACAGGGGCATGGAGCATTGGTCTGACAAGTTTCATAGAGTATTGTGATGACATTGGACATGGTGCATTGTGATGACAAGGGCATGGATCATTGTGATGAGAAGGTCATGGAGTATTGTGAAGACAGGTGTCAGGGAGCATTGTGATGACATATGTCATGGTCCATTGCAATGACAATGGCAGGGAGCATTGTGATGCCAAATGTAATGGAGGATTTTGATGACAAATATAATGGAGCATTGTGATGACTAGGGCTTGGAGCATTATGATGACAAGGGCCATTGAGAATGTTCAGAACAAGGTCGTGAAGAATTGTGATGACAAGGTCCTGGAGCATTGTGATGAGAAATCCATAGAGACTTGTGATGATAAATCTCATGGAGCATACTGATGAAAAGGGGCATGGACCATTGTGATTACAGGGGTCTTGGAACATTGTGATGACATGGGCATGGAACATTGTGAGGAGAAAGCCAAGGGGCATTCTGAAGGCATGTTTCATTGAGCTTTGTGATGACAAGGGCATGGAGCATTGTGTTTAAAGGGGTCTTGGAGCATTGTGAGGAAAAGGGCATGGATCATTGTGATGAAAAAGGCATGGAGCCTTGTCATGACAGGGTTCAAGGAGCATACAGACAACAAGTGTCAGGGAGCATTGTGATGACAAGTGTATTGAGCATTGTGTTGACAAAGGTCATGGAGCATTGTGATGAGAAGACCATGGATAATTGTGATGACGAGTGTCATGGGGCACTGTGATGACAAGTGTTATGGAATATTGTGATCACAAGGGTTTGGAGCATTGTTATGACAGAGGTCATGGGGCATTTTGATTTCATTGTGATGACAATAGCATGAAGCATTATGATGATGGGCATGGTGCATTGTGATGACTGGGTTCATGGATCATTGAGATGAAAAATGGGCATGGAGCATTTTGATTACAGGGGTCATGGAACATTGTGATGATAAGGGGATGTAGCAGTGTGATGACAGGTCCATGGAACATTGTGATTACAGGGGTGAGGGAGAATTGTGATGACTAGTGATAGAACACTGTGATATCTCTGGTGAGAGAGCACTTTGATGAGAAGTGCATGGACCATTGTGATTACAAGGTTTATGGAGCATTGCAGTGACAAAGTTGTGGACCATTGTGATGAAATGCACGTGGCACATTTTGAAGACAATGGTCATGGAGCATTGTTCTGACAAAGACATGGAGCATTGTGATGACAAGGGTCACAGAGAATTGTGATGAAAAGTTCATGGAGCATTGTGGTTTCAAAGGTCACAGAGCCTTGTAATCACGCGGGCATGGACCATTGTGATGACAAACGTTATGAAGCTTTGAGATGACTGGAGTCACGGAGCATTGTGATGAAAAGGGTCATGGAGCATTGTGATGACATGTGTCATGGAGCACTGTGCTGACAAGCGCATGGAGCATTGTGATGACAAGGGTCATGGAGCATCGTGCTGAGAAAGGCACAGAGCATTGTGATGACAAGGGTCAAAGAGCATTGTGATGAAAAGTTCATGGAGCATTGTGGTTAAAAAGGTCACAGAGACTGTTGATGGCGAGGGCATAAACCATTGCGATGAAAAAGGTCATGAAGCATTGTGATGACTGGAGTCACAGAGCGTTGTGATGACAGGGGTCATGGAGCATTGTGATAACAAGGGCAAGGAGCATTGTGATGACAAGGGCATGGAACACTGGTCTAAAGTTTCATGGATTATTGCGATGACAGTTGGAATGGCGCACTGTGATGACAAGGGCATGGAGCATTGTGATGTCCAGGTCATGCAGTATTGTGAAGACAGGTGTCAGGGAGCATTGTGATGACATATGTAATGGCCCATTGTGATGACAATGGCATGGAGCATTGTGATGCCTATTGTCATGGAGGATTCTGATGAGAAAGGTAATGGAGCATTGTGATGACAATGGCTTGGAGCATTGTGATGACAAGGGTCAGGGAGCATTGTGCTGACAAGTGCATGGAGAATTGTGATGACAATGGCATGGAGCATTCTGATGACAAGCTTGTGGACTATTTTGATGACAATTGAATGGAGCATTGTGATGAAAACGGCATGGGGCATTGTGATGAAAGGGGCATGGAGACTTTTCGTGACAGGATTCAAGGAGCATTCTGATGACAAGTGTCAGGGAGCATTGTAATGACAAGTGTATTTAGAATTGTGATGACAATGGTCATGGAGCATTGTGATGAAAAGGGCATGGAGTATTGTGATGACAGGCCTCATGGAGCGTTGTGATGACAAGTGTTATGGAACACTGATCACAAGGATTTGGAGCATTGTGATGACAGAGGTCATGGATCATTTTGATTTCAAGGAGCATGGAGCATTATGATGACAAGGGCATGAAACAACCTGATCCCAATGTTCATGGAGGATTGTGATGACAATGGAAATGGAGTATTGTGATGACAAGCGCAGAGAGCATTGTAATGACAAGGTCATGTAGCATTTTGCTGACAAAGTCATGGAGCATTGTGATGACATGTGTCATGGAGCACTGTGATGACAAGCGTCACGGAGCACTGTGAATACAGGGGTCATGGAGCATTGGGATGACAAGGGCATGGATCATTGTGATGACAAGGGACTTGGAACACTGGGCTGAAAATGTTCATGGAGTTTTTTGATGACAGGGGTCATGGAGCATTGTGATGACTAGGGAATGGAGAATTGTGATGACAAGAGTCCCGAATCATTGTGTTCTCAGGTGACATGGGGTGTTGTGATGACAGTGGTCATGGAGCATTGTGATGATATTGGCCATGGAGCATTGTGATGAGTAGGTCGTGGTGCATTGGGCTGAAAATTTTCATGGATTATTGTGATGACAGGGGTCATGGAGCATTGTGATTACAAGGGAATGGAGCATTGTGATGAGAAGACCATGGAGACTTGTGATGACAAGTCTCATAGAGCATTCTGATGAAAAGGGGCATGGAGCATTGTGATTACTGGGGTCTTGGAGCACTGTGATGACTAGGGCATGGAGCATTGTGATGAGAAGGCCATGGAGCATTCTGATGACATGCGTCATGGAGTTTTTTGAGGACAACCATGGAGCATTCTGATGACATGCGTCATGGAGTTTTTTGAGGGCAACCATGGAGCATTGTGATTAGAGGGGTCATCGAACATTGTGAGGACAAGGTCATGGAGCATTGTGAGGAGAAGATCAAGGAGCATTCTGATGGCATGCGTCATTGAGCTTTGTGATGACAACGGCATGGAGCATTGAGATTACATGGGTCTTGGAGCATTGTGATGAAAAGGACATGGATCATTGTGATGAAAAAGTCATGGAGCCTTGTCATGACAGGATTCAAGGAGGATACAGACAATAAGTGTCAGGGAGCATTTTGATGACAAGTGTATTGAGCATTGTGATAACAAAGGTCATGGAGCATTGTGATGAGAAAACCTTTGATAATTGTGATGACGAGAGTCATGGGACATTGTGATGAAAAGTGATATTGCATATTGTGATCACAAGTGTTTGGAGCATTGTTATGACAGAGGTCATGGAGCATTTTGATTTCATTGTGATGACAATAGCATGAAGCATTATGATGATGGGCATGGTGCATTGTGATGACAGGGTTCATGGAGCATTGAGATGAAAATAGGCATAGAGGATTGAGATTACAGGGTTATTGGAGCATTGTGATGAGAAGGTTCATGGAGCTTTGTGATGACAGGACAATGGAACATCGTGATGGCAGGGGTCATGGAGCATTGTTATCACAGGGGTAATTGAGCCTTTTGATTGCAAGGGCATGCAGCATTGTGATGAGAAGGCGATGGAGCATTCTGATGACATGTGTCATGGAGCTTTGTGAAGACAAGGGCATGGAGCAATGTGATGAGAGCGTTCATGGAGCATTGTGATGACAATGAAATGGAGCATTGTGATGCTAAGGGTCATGGATCTTTGTGATGACAATGGTCATGGAGCATTTTGATGGCAAGGGCGTTGTGCAATGTGATGAGAAGGGCAGGGAGCATTGTGATGACACATTTTAAGGAGCATTGTGATGACAAGATTGTGGAGCACTGTGATGACAAGCACATGGTGCATTGTGATGACATGTGTCATTGAGCATTGTGCTGACAAGCGCATTAAGCATTGTGATGACAAGTCTCATGGAACATTCTGATGAAAAGGGGCATGGAGCATTGTGATTACAGGGGTCTTGGAGCATTGTGATGAGAAGGGCATGGAGCATTGTGATGAGAAGGCCATGAAGCATGCTGATGACATGTGTCATGGAGCTTTTTAATGACAAGGGCATGGAGCATTGTGATTACAGGGATCTTGGAGCATTGTGATGAATAGGGCATGGATCACTGTGATGAAAAAGGCATGGAACCTTGTCATGACAGGGTTCAAGGTGCATACTGACGACAAGTGTCAGGGAGCATTGTGATGACAAGTGTATTGAGCATTGTGATGACAACGATCATGGAGCATTGTGATGAGAAGACCATGGATAATTGTGATGATGAGTGTCATGGGGTGTTGAGATGATAAGTGTTATTGAACATTGTGATCACAAGGGTTTGGAGCATTATGATGACAGAGGTCATGGAGAATATTGATTTCATTGTGATGACAATAGCCTGAAGCATTATGATGATGGGCATGGTGTATTGTGATGACAGGGTTCATGGAGCATTGAGATGAAAAGGGTCATGGATCACTGTGATTACAAGGGTCTTGGAGCATTGTGATGACATGGGAATGGAGCATTGTGATGAGAAGGCCATGGAACTTTCTGATGACATGCGTCATGGAGCTTTGTGATGAGAAGGGCATGCAGCATTTTGATTTCAGGGGTCTTGAGCATTGTGATGACAAGTGTCATGGAACCTTGTGATGACTAGGTAGTGGAACATTGTGATGCCAAGAGTCATGGTGCATGGTTATGACAGGGGTAATGGAGCATTTTGATGAGAAGGGTATGGAACATTGGTCTGAAATGTTTCATGGATTATTGTGATGAGAGTGGGCATGGAGCATTGTGATGACAAGGGCACGGAAAACTGTGATACCTGGGTCATGCAGGATTGTAATGAAAAAGGCATGGAGCATTGTCATGAGAAGGGCATCGAGCATTGTGATGACAAGTGTCATGGAGCTTTGTGATGACAAGGACATGGAGCAAAGTGATGAGAGGGTTCAGGGAGCATTGTGATGACAGTGACATGGAGCATTGTGATGCCATGGGACATGGAGCTTTGTGATGACAAGTCATGGAGCATTTTGATGACAAGGGCATGGTGCATTGTGATGAGAAGGGCAGGGAGCATTTTGATGAACGGGTCATGCAGCAATTTGATAAGAATTGTAATGGAATATTGTGATGGCAGTGTTTATAGAACATTGTGATGTCAGGGGTCTTGGATCTTTGGGATGAAAAGGGTCATGGAGCATTTTGCTGACAGGGGTTATGGAACATTGTGATGTCAGGGGTCATGGAACATTGTGCAGATAAGTGGATGTAGCACTGTGATGACAGGGTCATGGATCATTGTGATTCCAGGTGTGAGGGATTATTGTGATGACTAGTGATTGAACATTGTGATATCTCTGGTGAGAGAGCATTTTGATGAGAAGTCCATGGACCATTGTGATTACAAGTTTTATGGAGCATTGCAATGAAAAGTTTGTGGTCGGCTGTGATGAAATGCGCGTGGCACATTGTGATGACAATGGTCATAGACCATTGTTCTGACAAAGACATGGAGCATTGTGATGACAAGGGTCACAAAGAATTGTGATGAAAAGTTCATGGAATATTGTGGTTACAAAAGTCACAGAGCCTTGTGATGACGCGGGCATGGACAATTGTGATGACAAACGTTATGAATCATTGTGATGACTGGAGTCACTGAGCATTGTGATGACAGGGGTCATGGAGCATTGTGATGACAAGGGCATGGAGCATTGTGTTGACAGGGGCATGGAGCATTGGTTTGACAAGTTTCATGGATTATTGTGATGACATTGGGCATGGTGCATTGTGATGACAAGGGCATGGAGCATTGTGATGAGAAGGTCAAGGAGTATTGTGAAGGCAGGTGTCAGGGAGCACTGTGATAACATATGTCATGGTCCATTGTGATGAAAATGGCATGGAGCATTGTGAAGCCAAATGTAATGGAGAAATGTGAGGACAAATATAATGGAGCGTTTTGATGATTAGGGCTTGGAGCATTATGATGACAAGGGCCATTGAAAATTTTCATGACAAGGTCGAGAAGCATTGTGATGACAAGGTCCTGGAGCATTGTGATGACAAAACCATGGAGCCTTGTGATGACAAGTCTCATGGAGCATACTGATGAAAAGGGGCATGGAGCATTGTGATTACAGGGGTCTTGGAACATTGTGATGACAAGGGCATGGCACATTGTGAGGAGAAGACCAAGGAGCATTCTGATGGCATGCGTCCTTGAGTTTTGTGATGACAAGGGCATGGAACATTGTTATTACATGGGTCTTGGAGCACTGTGATGGAAAGGGCATGGAACATTGTGATGAAAAAGGCATGGAGCCTTGTCATGACAGGGTTCAAGGAACATTCTGACAAGTGTCATGGAGCATTGTGATGACAGGGGTCATGAAGATTTGTGATAACAAGAGCATGGAACATTGTGATGACAAGAGCATGGAACAATGGTCTAATATGTTTCATGGATTATTGCGATGACAGTTGGAATGGCGCATTGTGATGACAAGGGCATGGAGCATTGTGATGACCAGGTCATGCAGTATTGTGAAGAGAGGTGTCAGGGAGCATTCTGATGACATATGTAGTGGCCCGCTCTGATGACAATGGCATGGAGCATTGTGATGCCAAGTGTCATGGAGGATTCTGATGACAAAGGTAATGGAGCATTGTGATGACAAGGGCATGGAGCTTTGTGATGACATGTGCATGGAGCATTGTGATGACAAGTGCATGGAGCATTGCAATGTCAAGTGGATGGAGAATTGTGATGACAAGAGCATGTAACATTTTGATGAGATATGTCATGTAGCACTGTGATCACAAGGACGTGGAGAATTGTGATAACAAGGGACATGGAGCATTGTGATAACCAGGGCATGGAGCACTGTGATGACAGGGGTCATGGAGCATTATTATGACAAGGCCATGGTGCATTCTGACATAAGATATCACTTATGAAGGGAATGTAAACATGGCTACATATGAACTGATTTAGGGAAGAGAACAGAGTATCAGATTTAGAAAACACTCTAACGCTTGCTTAAGGGGAAAGAGAGGTGGGGAGATGCACAAAACATAAGATTGATATTAGCACAGGTACCGTTCCATAATCCAAAAACAGAAGAGACAAGCCCTACTCCTTCCTCAGTGAACGGAACTCAACATCCCTATTCCCCTCAGAGAAATATATCTGACTAGTAAGAATTTTAAAACCTATGTATTGATATGTCTCCGTAAGGGAACCAAGTGTGTCTAGAACGACATAAACATGGCAGTGAGAATCAGCTCAAACCCACTATAAAAATGAATTTCAAAACAAAACATAAAAACAGTAAAATTCTTACACAATACCTTCAGGGGTTCTGATGAAACCTGGAATGACCGTATCTACAATGACAGCTGGATGTGGCATAAGGCTGGTCACTTGGGACTGAGAGGATTGGTGAGATTGGGTGAAAAAATGCAGACCCTTTAAAGCAATAATGCCTGCCACCCATTCCATGGTTCCCATCTCTCCAGGTAGAAGGGAATATCACTACAGTTATAACGTGTATGGGAACCTAGAGAATGGAAACCATCTGATGGTGAAAGGTTTCTAAAACTCTACTACTTTTTTCTCTCCTTGTGCTCCAGTTTGACATTCCAACTGCTTTACTATCAATCTCCCAACTTGGAAAGTCAGCCCCTATATCCTCCTGGTACGCACAGTTGGCAAATTTTGCAGAGGATATAAGGGAAGAGAGAGAACCAATGAGAGAGTAGCTGTAGGCATTTGGACGGCCACATGTCTCTCTAATTTTCCATCACAAAGAGGAATTAACCAAAGTCTCAGCCTGCCCCCCAGAACCAGTATAAGTCCAGAAGCAAAACTGTTGATTTGCGGTCAGATCACAAAAACGCGAGTTGAAAAATGGAGTTCAGGGCCACAGCAATTCACTAACCTGCAGAGTTATAAAGGACTACTCTCTTCGAAAAATCTGTTGAGGGAAAGCCACGAAGCGGAAGGGAAAATGAGGCAGAATGGCATGAAATAGATTTCAAGAGGTACATTGGAATCGCCTTTAAACACAGGAAAACCATTACAACTTCGAAAATTATGGAAATGGCCATAAAGGGCATATGGGTTTTCACGTGCATATATGCAGGAGAAAACGCATATGCCCTTTTTGGACAAGCAAGCAAGCGGGCAATGCAAATCTGCACTACAAAGAAGTATCACTTCACACCGGTCAAAAGGGACATCCACAAAATGGGTAAAAACCAGAAAGGCAAGACAGGCCCTGGAGAACAGGGAGCCTTGTTATGCTGATGGGCGGGATGTAAATTGCCAACTGCCTCTCTGGAGGAGTGCATTGTGTTCCCTAAAACAAGTAAACAACAGAGCTACAGAGCCAAGTGCACTTCCAGTCTAGGGAATATACCTTGGGAAAACTGAAAATAAATAAGACAGATCCACACCAAAATTCAGGGCTGCACTGCTTACAAAAACCTCAACTTGGGTACACATTAAATATCCCAGGAAAGACAAAAATGGTTCAAGAAATTGTGGTACTTACATATGATGGAATATCCCTCAGCCATGAAATCAATGTCATAAGGCCAGTAGGAGCAAAATGAGTGGATTCAGGTACGATAATTCTAAGTGAAATAAGTCACACAGAAAAAGAAACTTATCATAAGATATCACTTATGAAGATCCTGTAAACATGGCTACACATGAACTGAGTTAGGAAAGAAAAGAGAGACTGACATTAAAAAAAAAAAAAAACTCTTATGCTTGCTTAAGGGAGAAGGAGAGGTGGGGTGATGCATAAAATCAGAGTTTGATATTAGTACAGGTACCGTTCCAAAAACCAAATACGAAATAGAAAAAACCTACACCTTCCTCAGTGAAAGGAACTCAACACCCCATATTCACCACAGAGTAATATATCTTAAAAGTATGAATCTTAAAACCTATGTATTGATATGTCTCCATAAGGGAATCAAGTATGTCTAGACTGGCATAAACATGACAGTGAGAATCAGCTCAAACCCACTATAAAAAGGAATTTCAAAAACAAAACAAAAAACAGGGAAATTTCTTTCAATTCCTTCAGGGTCTCTGATGAAACCTGGAATGACCCTATCTACAATGACAGCTGGATGTGGCATAAGGCTGAACACTTGGGACTGAGAGGATTGGTGAGATTGGGTGAGCAAGTGCAGACCCTTTAAAGCAATAATGAGGGGCACCCATTCCATGGGTCCCAACTCTCCAGGTTGAAGGGAATAATACTACAGCTATTACATGTACGGGAAACCAAGAGAATGGAAACACTGTGAATACGAAAGGTCTCTAAAACTCAACTAATAGTCCCTCTCCTGGTGCTCCGGTTTGACATTCCAACTGCTTTACTATCAATCTCCCAACTTGGAGAGACAGCCCCTTTAAGCTCCTGGGTCTCACAGGTTGCCAATTTGGCAGAGGATGAAACGGAAGAGGAAGAACCAAAGAGAGAGTAGCTGTTAGGCATTTGGACGGGCATATGTCACTCTTATTTCCAGGGAGGAAGAAGAATTGACCAAAGTCTCAGCCACACACCGGGAACCAGTATATGTTCTGAACCAAAATATTTGACTTGCGTTCAGCTCAGAAAAAACGAGTTAAATATGGAGCTCAGGGGCAGAGCAATTCACAAACTGGCAGAGTAATAAAGGGCAACTATCGTCCAAAATTCTGTTGAGGGAAGGCAACGAGGCAAATTTGAAAGGGAGGGAGAATAGCAGGAAACAGATTTCAAGAGGTACGTTGGAATTGCCTTTAAAGCACAGGAAGAGGGGCACAACTTCGACAATGATGCACTTGGCTAAAAAGGGCGTTTGCATTTTCTCCTGAATATATTCAGGAGAAAACGCATACGCCCTTTTTGGCCAAGCAGGCAAGTGGGCAATGCAAATCTTCACTACAAAGAAGTATCACTTCCCACCAGTCAAAAGGGACATCCACAAATTGTGTAAAAACCAGAAAGGCAAGACAGGCCCTGGAGAACAGGGAGCCTTGTTATGCTGATGGGCGGGATGTAAATTGCCAACTGCCTCTCTGGAGGAGAGCATTGTGTTCCCTAAAACAAGTAAACAACAGAGATACAGAGCCAAGGACACTTCCAGTCAAGGGAATATACCTTGGGAAAACTGAAAATCAATAAGACAGAACCACCCCAAAATTTAGGGCTGCACTGCTTACAAGAACCTCAACTTGGGTACACCTTAAATATCCCAGGAAATATAAAAATGGTTCAAAAAATTGTGGTACTTACGTATGATGGAATATCCCTCAGCCATGAAATCAATGTCATAAGACCAGTAGCAGCTAAATGAGTGGATACAGGTACGATGATTCTAAGTGAAATAAGTCACACAGAAAAAGAAACGTATCATAAGATATCACTTATGAAGATCCTGTAAACATGGCTACACATGAACTGAGTTAGGAAAGAGAAGAGAGTCTCACATTTAGAAAACACTATTATGCCTGCTTCAGAGGGATGGAGAGGTGGGGTGATGCATAAAACCAGAGTTTGATATATGCACAGGTAGAGATCCAAAAACCAAGTATGGAATAGACAAGACCTACACCTTCCTCAGGGAAAGGGACTCAAAACCCCATATTTCCCGCAGAGGAATTTATCTGACTAGTAAGAATCTTAAAACCTATGTATTGATATGTCTCTTTCAGGGAATCAAGTGCATCTACACTGGCATAAATATGGCAGCGAGAATCAGCTCAAACCCACTATAAAAATGAATTTGAAAAACAAAAAACAGGGAAATTCTTTATAATTCCTTCAGGGTCTCTGATGAAACCTGGAAAGACCCTGTCTACAATGAAAGCTGTATGTGGCATAAGGCTGGACACATAGGACTGAGAGGATTGGTGAGATTGAGTGAGCAAATTCAGACACTTTAAAGCAATAATGCATGGCACCCATTCCATGGGTCCCAACTCTCCAGGTTGAAGGGAATATTACTACAGCTATAATATGTATGGGAAACCTAGAGAATGGACACACTGTGAATACGAATAGTCTCTAAAACTCAACGTATAGTCCCTCTCCTGGTGCTCCGGTTTGACTTTCCAACTGCTTTCCTATCAATCTCCCAACCTGGAGAGACCGCACCTTTGACCTCCTGTTTCGCACAGGTTGCCAATTTCGCAGAGGATGAATGGGAAGAGGGAGAACCAACGAGAGAGTAGCTGTTAGGCATTTGGACGGGCATATGTCACTCTTATTTCCCGGGAGGAAGAAGTATTGACCAAAGTCTCCGCCACGCCCCGGGAACCAGTATATGGCCTGAACCAAAATATTGGACTTGCGTACAGCTCAGAAAAAAACAGTTAAAAAACGGAGCTCAGGGGCACAGCAATTCACAAACTGGCAGAGTAATAAAGGACAACTATCGTCCAAAAACCTGTTGAGCGAAGGACACGAGGCGGACTTGAAAGCCAGGCAGAATTGCCAGATACGGATTTCAAGAGTTATGTTGGAATCACCTTTAAAGCACAGGAAGAGGGGCACAACTTCGACAATGATGAACTTGGCCAAAAAGGGCTTATGCATTTTCTCCTGAGTATATTCAGGAGAAAACACATACAGTTTTCTTGGCCAAGCAAGCAAGCGTTCATGCAAGTCTGCACTACAAAGAAGTATCATTTCCCACCGGTCCACAGGAACATCGAAAAAATGGGTAAAAACCAGAAATTCAAGACAGGCCCTGGAGAACAGGGAGCCTTGTTATGCTGATGGGCAGGATGTATACTGCCAACTGCCTCTCTGGAGGAGTGCAGTGTGCTCCCTAAAAGAAGTAAACAACATAGCTACAGAGCCAAGGGCACTTCCAGTCTAGGGAATATGCCTTGGGAAAACTGAAAATCAATAAGACAGAGCCACCCAAAAATTTAGGCCTGCACTGCTTACAAGAACGTCAACTTGGGTACACCTTAAATATTCCAGGAAATATAAAAGTGGTTGAAAAAGTTGTGGTACTTACATACGATGGAATATCCCTCAGACATGAAATCAATGTCATAAGACCAGTAGCAGCAAAATGAGTGGATTCAGGTACGATGATTCTAAGTGAAATAAGTCACACAGAAAAAGAAACATCATAAGATATCACTTATGAAGATCCTGTAAACATGGCTACACATGAACTGAGTTAGGGAAGAGAACAGAGTCTCACATTTAGAAAACACTCTTATGCCTGCTTAAGGGGGAAGGAGAGGTGGGGTGATGCATAAAACCAGAGTTTGATATAAGCACAGGTACTGTTCAAAAAACCAAAAATGGAAGACACAAGACCTACACCTTGCTCAGTGAAAGGGACTCGAAACCCCATATTTCCCGCAGAGGAATATATCTGACTAGTAAGAATCTTTAAACCTATGTATTGTTATGTCTCCGTAAGGGAATCAAGTGTGTCTAGACTGGCACAAAGATGGCACCGAGAATCAGCTCAAACCCACTATAAAAAGGAATTTCAAAAACAAAACAAAAAAACAGTGAAATTCTTTACAATTCCTTCAGGGTCTCTGATGAAACTTGGAATGACCCTATCTAGAACGACAGCTGGAGGTGGCATAAGGCTGGACACATGGGACTGAGAGGATTGGTGAGATTCGTGAGCAAATGCAGACCCTTTAAAGCAATAATGCATGGCACCCATTCCATGGGTCCCAACTCTCCAGATTGTAGGGAATATTACTACAGCTATAACATGTATGGGAAACCTAGAGAATGGACACACTGTGAATACGAAAGGTTTCTAAATCTCAATGAATAATCCCTCTCCATGTGCTCCAGTGTGAATTTCTAACTGCTTTACTTTCAACCTCCGAACTTGGAGAGAGAGCACCTTTAACCTCCTGGTTCGCACATGTTGCCAAATTGGCAAAGGATGAAAGGGAAGAGGGAGAACCAAAGAGAGAGTAGCTGTTAGGCATTTGGACGGGCATTTGTCACTCATATTTCCCGGGAGGAAGAAGAATTGACCAAAGTCTCAGCCACCCACCGGGAACCAGTATAGGTCCTAAACCAAAATGTTGGACTTGTGTTCAGCTCACAAAAAACGAGTTAAAATTGGAGCTATAGGGCAGAGCATTTCACAAACAGGCAGAGTAATAAAGGACAACTATCATCCAAAAATCTGTTGAGGGAAAGCAACGAGGCGGACTTGAAAATGAGGCAGAATACCAGGAAACAGATTTCAAGTGGTACGTTGGAATCGCCTTTAAAGCACAGGAAGAGGGTCACAACTTCGACAATAATGCACTTGGCCAAAAAGGGCGTATGCGTTTTCTCCTGGGTATATGCAGGAGAAAACGCATACGCCCATTTTGGGCAAGCAAGCAAGCGGACAATGTAAGTCTGCACTACAAAGAAGTATCACTTCCCACCGGTCCAAAGGGACATCCACAAAAAGGGTAAAAAGCAGAAATTCAAGACAGGCCCTGGAGAACAGGGAGCTTTGTTATGCTGATGGGCGGGATGTAAATTGCCAACTGCCTCTCTGGAGTTGTGCATTGTGTTCCCTAAAACAAGTAAACAACAGAGCTACAGACCCAAGGGCACTTCCAGTCTAGGGAATATACCTTGGGAAAACTGAAAATCAATAAGACAGAGCAACCCCAAAATTTAGGGCTGCACTGCTTACAAGAAACTCAACTTGGGTACACCTTAAGTATCCCAGGAAATATAAAAATGGTTCAAAAAATTGTGGTACTTTCGTACGATGGAATATCCCTCAGCCAAGATATCAATGTAATAAGACCAGTAGCAGCAAAATGAGTGGATTCAGGTATGATGATTCTTAGTGAAATAAGTCACACAGAAAAAGAAACGTATCATAAGATATCACTTATGAAGATCCTGTAAACATGGCTACACATGAACTGAGTTAGGAAAGAGAACAGAGTCTCACATTTAGAAAACACTCTTATGCCTGCTTAAGGGGGAAGGAGAGGTGGGGAGATGCATAAACCCAGAGTTTGATATAAGCACAGGTACCGTTCCAAAAACCAACTATGGAATAGACCAGACCTAAACCTTCCTCAGTGAAAGGGACTCAAAACCCCATATTTCCCGCAGAGGAATATATCTGACTAGTAAGAATCTTAAAACCTATGTATTGATATGTCTCTGTAAGGGAAACAAGTGTTTCTAGACTGGCATAATCATGGCAGCGAGAATCAGCTCAAACACACTATAAAAAGGAATTTCTAAAACAAAACAAAAAAACAGGGAAATTCTTTACAATTCCTTCAGGGTCTCTGATGAAACTTGGAATGACCATATCTAGAACGACAGCTGGAGGTGGCATTAGGCTGGACAAATGGGACTGAAAGGATTGGTGAGATTCGTGAGCAAATGCAGACCCTTTAAAGCAATAATGCATGGAACCCATTCCATGGGTCCCAACTCTCCAGATTGTAGGGAATATTACTACAGCTATAACATGTATGGGAAACCTAGAGAATGGACACTCTGTGAATACGAAATGTCTCTAAAGCTCAACGAACAGTCCCTCTCCTGGTGCTCCGGTTTGACTTTCCAACTGCTTTACTATCAATCTCCCAACCTGGAGAGACAGCACCTTTAACCTCCTGTTTCGCACAGGTTGCCAATTTGGCAAAGGATGAAACGGAAGTGGGAGAACCATATAGAGAGTAGCTGTTTGGCATTTGGACAGGCACATGTCACTCTTATTTCCCGGGAGGAAGAAGAATTAACCAAAGACTCAGCCAATGACTGGGAACCTGTATAGGTCCTGAACCAAAATATGGGACTGGCGTTAAGCTCACAAAAAACGAGTTAAAAAAAGGAGCTATAGGGCCGAGCAATTCACCAACTGGCACAGTAATAAAGGACAACTGTCATCCAAAAATCTGTTGAGGGAAGGCAACGAGGCGGACTTGAAAGTGAGGCAGAATAGCAGGAAACGGATTTCAAGAGGTACGTTGGAATCGCCTTTAAAGCACAGGAAGAGGGGCACAACTTCGACAATGATGCACTTGTCCAAAAATGGCGTATGCGTTTTTTCCTGAGTATATTCAGGAGAAAACACATACGCTCTTTTTGGCCAAGCAAGCAACCGGACAATGTAAATCTGCACTACAAAGAAGTATCACTTCCCACCTGTCCAAAGGGACATCCACAAAAAGGGTAAAAACCAGAAATTCAAGACAGGCCCTGGAGAAGAGGAAGCCTTGTTATGCTGATGGGCAGGATGTAAATTGCCAACTGCCTCTCTGGAGGAGTGCATTGTGTTCCCTAAAACAAGTAAACAACAGAGCTACAGAGCCAAGGACACTTCCAGTCTAGGGAATATACCTTTGGAAAACTGAAATTCAATAAGACAGAGCCACCGCAAAATTTAGGGCTGCACTGCTTACAAGAACCTCAACTTGGGTACACATTAAATATCGTAGGAAATATAAAAATGGTTCAAAAAATTGTGGTACTTACGTACGATGGAATATGCCTCAGCCATGAAATCAATGTCATAAGTCCAGTAGCAGCAAAATGAGTGGATTCAGTTATGATGATTCTAAGTAAAATATGTCACACAGAAAAAGAAACGTATCATAAGATATCACTTATGAAGATCCTGTAAACATGGCTACACATGAACTGAGTTAGGAAAGAGAAAAGAGTCTCACATTTAGAAAACACTCTTATGCCTGCTTAAGGGTGAAGGAGAGGTGGGGTGATGCATAAAACCAGAGTTTGATATAAGCACAGGTACCGTTCCAAAAACCAAGTATGGAATAGACAAGACCTACACCTTCCTCAGGGAAAGGCACTCAAAACCCCATATTTCCTGCAGAGGAATATATCTGACTAGTAAGAATCTTAAAAACTATGTATAGATATGTCTCCGTAAGGGAATCAAGTGTGTCTAGACTGGCATAAAGATGGCAGCGAGAATCAGCTCAAACCCACTATAAAAAGGAATTTCAAAAACAATCAGAGAAAAAGCGGAATTCTTTACAATTCCTTCAGGGTCTCTGATGAAACTTGGAATGACCCTATCTAGAACGACAGCTGGATGTGGCATAAGGCTGGACACATGGGACTGAGAGGATTGGTGAGATTTGTGAGCAAATGCAGACCCTTTAAAGCAATAATGCATGGCACCCATTCCATGGGTCCCAACTCTCCAGGTTGAAGGGAATATTACTACAGCTATAACATGTACGGGAAACCTAGATAATGGACACTGTGAATACGAAAGGTTTCTAAAACTCAACGAATAGTCCCTCTCCTGATGCTCCGGTTTGACTTTCCAACTGCTTTACTATCAATCTCCCAACTTGGAGAGACAGCCCCTTTAACCTCCTGGTTCGCACAGGTTGCCAATTTGGCAGAGGATCAAAGGGAAGTGGGAGAACAAATGAGAGAGTAGCTGTTAGGCATTTGGACAGGCACATGTCACTCTAATTGCCCGGCAGGAAGAATAATTATCCAAAGTCTCAGGCACTCACCGGGATCCAGTATAGGTCCTGAACCAAAAATTTGGACCTGCTTTCAGCTCACAAAAAACGAGTTGAAAAATGGAACTCAGGGGCAGAGCAATTCACAAACGGGCAGAGTAATAAAGGCGAACTATGTTCCAGAAATCTGTTGAGGGAAGGCAGTGAAGTGAACCCGAAAATCAGGCCGAATATCAGGAAACAGATTTCAAGAGGTACGTTGGAATCGTCTGTAAAGCAGAGGAAGAGGGGCACAACTTCGACAATGATGCACTTGGGCAAAAAGGGCGTATGCATTTTCTCCTGAATATATGCAGGAGAAAACGCATACGCTCTTTTTGGCCAAGAAAGCAAACGGGCAATGCAAATCTGCACTACAAAGAAGTATCACTTCCCACCGGTCAAAAGGGACATCCACAAAATGGGTAAAAACCAGAAAGGCAAGACAGGCCTTGGAGAACAGGGAGCCTTGTTATGCTGATGGGCGGGATGTAAGTTGTCAACTGCCTCTCTGGAGGAGTGCATTGTGTTCCCTAAAACAAGTAAACAACAGAGCTACAGAGCCAAGGGCACTTCCAGTCTAGGGAATATACCTTGGGAAAACTGAAAATCAATAAGACAGAACCACCCCAAAATTTAGGAATGCACTGCTTACAAGAACCTCAAATTGGGTACACCTTAAATATCCCAGGAAATATAAAAGTGGTTGAAAAAGTTGTGGTACTTACGTACGAGGGAATACCCCTCAGCCATGAAATCAATGTCATAAGACCAGTAGCAGCAAAATGAGTGGATTCAGGTACGATGATTCTAAGTGAAATATGTCACACAGAAAAAGAAACGTATCATAAGATATCACTTATGAAGATCCTGTAAACGTGGCTACACATGAACTGAGTTAGGAAAGAGAAGAGAGTCTCATATTTAGAAAATACTCTTATGCCTTCTTAACGGGGAAGGAGAGGTGGCGTGATGCATAAAACCAGAGTTTGATATAAGCACAGGTTCCTTTCCCAAAACCAACTATGGAATAGACAAGACCTACACCTTCCTCAGTGAAACGGACTCAAAACCCCATATCTCCCGCAGAGGAATATATCTGACTTTTAAGAAACTTAAAACCTGTGTATTGACATGTCTCCATAAGGCAATCAAGTGTGTCTAGACTGGCATAATCATGGCAGGAAGAATCAGATCAAACCCACTATAAAAAGGAATTTCAAAAACAAACCAAAAAAAACAGGGAAATTCTTTACAATTCCTTCAGGGTCTCTGATGAAACCTGGAATGACCCTATCTACAATGACAGCTGGATGTGGCATAAGGCTGGACGCATGGGACTGAGAGGATTGGTGAGATTGGGTGAGCAAATGCAGACTCTTTAAAGCAATAATGCATGGCACCCTTTCCATGGGTCCCAGCTCTCCAGGTTGAAGGGAATATTACTACAGCTATAACATGTATGGGAAACCTAGAGAATGGACACACTGTGAATACAAAATGTTTCTAAAACTCAATGAATAGTCCCTCTCCTGGTGGTCCAATTTGACTTTCCAACTGCTTTACTATCAATCTCCCAACTTGGAGAGACAGCACCTTTAACCTCCGGGTTTGCACATGTTGCCAATTTGGCATAGGATGAAAGGGAAGAGGGAAAACCAATGAGAGAGTAACTGTTAGGCTTTTGGATAGGCACATGTCACTCTTATTTCCCCGGAGGAAGAAGAATTAGCCAAAGTCTCAGCCAACCACCGGGAACCAGTATACGTCCTGAACCAAAATATTGGACTTTCCTTCAGCTCACAAAAAACTAGTTACAAAATGGAGCAAAGGGGCACAGCAATTCACAAACTGGCAGAGTAATAAAGGGCAACTATCATCCAAAAATCTGTTGAGGGAAGGCATCGAGGCGAACTTTAAAGGGAGGCAGAATATCAGGAAACACATTTCATGAGGTACTTTCAAATCACCTTTAAATCACAGGAATAGGGGCACAACTTCGACAATGATGCACCTGGCCAAAAAGGGCGTATGAGTTTTCTCCTGAATATATTCAGGAGAAAACGCATAAACACTTTTTGGCCAAGCAAGCAAGCGGGCAATGCAAAACTGCACTACAAATAAGTATCACTTCCCACGAGTCAAAAGGGACATCCACAAAATGGGTAAAAAACAGAAAGTCAAGACAGTCCCTGGAGAACAGGGAGCCGTGTTATGCTGATGGGCCTGAAGTAAATTGCCAACTGCCTCTCTAGTGGAGTGCATTGTGTTCCCTAAAACAAGTAAACAACAGAGCTACAGAGCTAAGGGCACTTCCAGTCTAGGGAATATACCTTGGGGAAACTGAAAATCAAAAAGACAGAGCCACCCCAAAATTTAGGCCTGCACTGCTTACAAGAACCTCAACTTGCGTACACCTTAAGTATTCCAGGAAAGATAAAAATGGTTCAAAAAATTGTGGTACTTACGTACGATGGAATATCCCTCAGCCATGAAATCAATGTCATAAGACCAGTAGCAGCAAAATGAGTGGATTCATGTATGATGATTCTAAGTGAAATAAGTCACACAGAAAAACAAACATATCATAAGATATCACTTATGAAGATCCTGTAAACATGGCTACACATGAACTGAGTTAGGAAAGAGAACAGAGTCTCACATTTAGAAAACACTCTTATGCCTTCTTAAGGGGGAAGGAGAGGTGGGGTGATGCATAAAACCAGAGTTTGATATAAGCACAGGTACCGTTCCAAAAACCAACTATGGAATAGACAAGACATACACCTTCCTCAGTGAAAGGGACTCAAAATCCCATATTTCCCACAGAGGAATATATCTGACTATTAAGAATCTTAAAACCTGTGTATTGATATGTCTCCATAAGGCAAACAAGTGTGTCTAGACTGGCATAATCATGGCAGCGAGAATCAGCTCAAAACCACTATAAAAAGGAATTTCAAAAACAAACCAAAAAAAAAAGGGACATTCTTTACAATTCCTTCAGGGTCTCTGATGAAACCTGGAATGACATTATCTACAACGACAGCTGGATGTGGCATAAGGCTGGACACATGGGACTGAGAGGATTGGTGAGATTGGGTGAGCAAATGCAGACACTTTAAAGCAATAATGCATGGCACCCATTCCATGGGTCCCAACTCTCCAGGTTGAAGGGAATATTACTACAGCTATAACATGTATGGGAAACCTAGATAATGACACACTGTGAATACAAAAGGTTTCTAAATCTCAATGAATAGTCCCTCTCCTGGTGCTCCAATTTGACTTTCCAACTGCTTTACTATCAATCTCCCAACTTGGAGAGACAGCACCTTTAACCTCCTGGTTCGCACAGGTTGCCAATTTGGCAGAGGATCAAAGGGAAGAGGGAGAACCAATGAGAGAGTAGCTGTTAGGCATTTGGATGGGCACATGTCACTCATTTCTCGGGAGGAAGAAGAATTAACCAAAGTCTCAGCCAACCACCGGGAACCAGTATAGGTCCTGAACCAAAATATTGGACTTGCGTTCAGCTCACAAAAAAACGAGTTACAAAATGGAGCTCAGGGGCACAGCAATTCACAAACAGGCAGAGTAATAAAGGGCAACTATCGTCCAAAAATCGGTTGAGGGAAGGCAGTGAGGCGAACTTGAAAGGGAGGCAGAATAGCAGGAAACACATTTCAAGAGGTACGTTGGAATCACCTTTAAAGCACAGGAAGAGGGGCACAACTTCGACAATGATGCACTTGGCCAAAAAGGGCGTATGCGTTTTGTCCTTAATATATTCAGCAGAAAACGCATACGCCCTTTTTGGCCAAGCAAGCAAGCGGGTAATACAAATCAGGTCTACAAAGAAGTATCACTTCCCACAAGTCAAAAGGGATATACGCAAAATGTTTAAAAAACAGAAATGCAAGACAGGCCCTGGAGAACTGGGAGCCTTGCAATGCTGATGGGTGGGATGTAAATTGCCAACTGCCTCCCTGGAGGAGTGCATTGTGTTCCCTAAAAGAAGTAAACAACAGAGCTACAGAGCCAAGGGCAATTCGAGTCTAGGGAATATACCTTGGGAGAACTGAAAATCAATAAGACAGAGCCACCCCAAAATTTAGGCCTCCACTGCTTACCAGAACCTCAACTTGGGTACACCTTAAATATCCCAGGAAAGATAAAAATGGTTCAAAAAATTGTGGTACTTACGTATGATGTAATATCCCTCAGCCATGAAATCAATGTCATAAGACCAGTAGCAGCAAAATGAGTGGATTCAGGTACGATGATTCTAAGTGAAATAAGTCACACAGAAAAAGAAACTTATCATAAGATATCACTTATGAAGAACCTGTAAACATGGCTACACATGAACTGAGTTAGGAAAGAGAAGAGAGTCTCACATTTAGAAAACACTCTTATGCCTGCTTAAGGGGGAAGGAGAGGTGGGGTGATGCATAATACAGAGTTTGGTATAAGCACAGTTAACGTTCCAAAAACCAACTATGGAATACAGAAGACCTACAACTTCCTCACTGAAAGGGACTCAAAACCCCATATTTTCCGCAGAGGTATATATCTGACTAGTAAGAATCTTAAAACCTATGTATTGATATGTCTCCATAAGGGAATCAAGTGTGTCTAGACTGGCATAAACATGGCAGTGAGAATCACCTCAAACCCACTATGAAAAGGAATTTGAAACACACACAAAAAAAGGGAAATTCTATACAATTCCTTCAGGGTCTCTGATGAAACCTGGAATGACCCTATCTACAATGACAGCTGGATGTGGCATAAGGCTGGACACATGGGACTGAGAGGATTGGTGAGATTGGGTGAGCAAAAGCATACCCTTTATAGCAGTAATGCATGGCACCCGTTCCATGGGTCCCAACTCTCCAGGTTGAAGGGAATATTAGTATAGCTATAACATGTATGGGAAACCTAGAGAATGGACACACTGTGAATATGAAAGGTTTCTAAAACTCAACGAATAGTCCCTCTCCTTGTGCTCCAGTATGACTTTCCAACTGCTTTACTATCAATCTCCCAACTTTGAGAGACAGAACCTTTAACCTCCTGGTTCGCACAGGTTGCCAATTTGGCAAAGGATGAAAGGGAAGAGGGAGAACCAATGAGAGAGTAGCTGTCAGGCATTTGGAAGGGCACATGTCACTCTTATTTCCCGTGAGGGAGAAGAATTAACCAAAGTCTCAGCCACCCACCGAAAGCCAGTATAGGTTCTGAAAAAAAATATTGAACTTGCGTTCAGCTCACAAAAAACGAGTTACTAAATGGAGCTCAGGGGCACAGCAATTCACAAACTGGCAGAGTAATAAAGGGCAACTATCGTCCAAAAATCTGTTGAGGGAAGGCATCGAGGCAGACTTATAAGCGAGGCAGAATAGCAGGAAACAGATTTCAAGAATTACGTTGGAATCACCTTTAACACACAGGAATAGGGGCACAACTTCGACAATGATGCACTTGGCCAAAAAGGGCGTATGCGTTTTCTCCTGAATATATTCAGGAGAAAACGCATACGCCCTTTTTGGCCAAGCAAGCAAGCGGGCAATGCAAATCTGCACTACAATGAAGTATCACTTCCCACCGGTCATTAGGGGCATCCACAAAATGGGTAAAAACCAGAAAGTCAAAACAGGACCTGGAGAACAGGGAGCCTTTTTATGCTGATGGGCGGGACGTAAATTGCCAACTGCCTCTCTGGAGGAGTGCATTGTGTTCCCTAAAACAAGTAAACAACAGAGCTACAGAGCCAAGGGCACTTCGAGTCTAGGGAATATACCTTGGGAAAACTGAAAATCAATAAGACAGAGCAACCCCAAAATTTAGGCATGCAATGCTTACAAGAACCTCAACTTGGGTACACGTTACATATCCCTGGAAATAAAAAAAATGGTTCAAAAAATTGTGGTACTTACGTACGATGGAATATCCCTCAGCCATTAAATCAATGTCATAAAACCAGTAGCAGCAAAATGAGTGGATTCAGGTATGATGATTCTAAGTGAAATAAGTCACACAGAAAAAGAAACTTATCATAAGATATCATTTATGAAGATCCTGTAAACATGGCTACACATGAACTGAGTTAGGAAAGAGAACAGAGTCTCACATTTAGAAAACACACTTATGCCTGCTTAAGGAGGAAGGAGAGGTGGGGTGATGCATAAAACCAGAGTTTGATATAAGCACAGGTACCGTTCCAAAAACCAACTATGGCATAGACAAGACCTACACATTCCTCAGTGAAAGGGACTCAAAATCCCATATTTCCCACAGAGGAATATATCCGACTAGTAAGAAACTTAAAACCTATGTATTGATATGTCTCCGTAAGGCAATGAAGTGTGTGTAGACTGGCATAAACATGGCAGCGAGAATCAGATCAAACCCAATCTAAAAAGGAATTTCAAAAACAAAACAAAAAAACAGGGAAATTCTTTCCAATTCCTTCAGGGTCTCTGTTGAAACCTGGAATGACCCTATCTACAATGACTGCTGGATGTGGAATAAGGCTGCACACATGGGACTGATAGGATTGTTGAGATTGGTTGAGCAAACGCAGACCATTTAAAACAATAAAGCATGGCACCCATTCCATGGGTCCCAACTCTCCAGGTTGAAGGGAACATTACTACAGCTATAACATGTATGGGAAACCTAGAGAATGGACACACTGTGAATTCGAAAGGTTTCTAAATCTCAACGAGTAGTCCCTCTCTTGGTGCTCCCGTTTGACTTTCCGACTGCTTTACTATCAATCTCCCAACTTGTAGAGACAGCACCTTTAAACTCCTGGTTCGCACAGATGGCCAATTTGGCAGAGGATGAAAGGTAATAGGGAGAACCAATGAGAGAGTAGCTGTTAGGCATTTGGACGGGCACATGTCACTCTTATTTCCCGGGAGGAAGAAGAATTAAACAAAGTCTCAGCCACCCACCGAAAACCAATATATGTCCTGAACCAAAATATTGGACTTGCATTCAGCTCACAAAAAACTAGTTAAAAAATGGAGCTCAGGGGCACAGCAATTCACAAACTGGCAGAGTAATAAAGGGCAACTATCGTCCAAAAGTCTGTTGAGGGGAGGCAATGAGGCGGACTTGAAAGTGAGGCAGAATAGCAGGAAACAGATTTCAAGAGGTACATTGGAATCGCCTTTAAAGCACAGGAAGAGGGGCACAACTTCGACAATGATACACTTGGACAAAAATGTCGTATGTGATTTCTCCTGAATATATTCAGGAGAAAACGTATACGCCCTTTTTGGCCAAGCAAGCAAGCGGGCAATGCAAATCTGCACTACAAAGTAGTATCACTTCCCACCGGTCAAAAGGGACATCGGAAAAATGTGTAAAAATCAGAAAGGCAAGACAGGCCCTGGAGAACAGGGAGCCTTGTTATGCTGAAGGAAGGCATGTAAATTTCTAACTGCCTCTCTGCAGGAGTGCATTGTGTTCCGTAAAACAAGTAAACAACAGAGCTACAGAGCCAAGGGCACTTCCAGTCTAGGGAATATACCTTGGGAAAACTTAAAATCAATAAGACAGAGCCACCCCAAAATTTAGGGCTGCACTGCTGACAAGAACATCAACTTGGGTACACCTTAAATATTCCGTGAAAGATAAAAATGGTTCAAAAAACTGTGGTACTTACGTTATGATGGAATATCCCTCAGCCATGAAATCAATGTCATAAGACCAGTAGCAGCAAATTGAATGGATTCATATATGATGATTCTAAGTGAAATAAGTCACACAGAAAAAGAATCTTATCATAAGATATCACTTATGAAAATCCTGTAAACATGGCTACACATGAACTGAGTTAGGAAAGAGAACAGAGTCTCACATTTAGAAAACAGTCTTACGCCTGCTTAGGGGGGAAGGAGAGGTGGGGTGTTGCATAAAACCAGAGTTTTATATAAGTACAGGCACCATTCCAGAAACCAAATACAGAATACACAAGATCTACACCTTCCTCACTGAAAGGTTATCAAGACCCCATACTTCACACAGAGGAATATATCTGACTAGTAAGAATCTTAAAACCTATGTATTGATATATCACCGTAAGGGAAACAAGTGTGTCTAGACTGGCATAAACACGGCAGTGAGAATCAGCTCAAACCCACTATAAAAAGGAATTTCAAAAACAAAACAACAAAACAGGGAAATTCTTTACAATTACTTCAGGGTCTCTGATGAAACCTTGAATGACCCTGAGTACAATGATAGTTGGATATGGCATAAGGCTGGACACTTGGGACTGAGAGGATTGGTGAATTTGGGTTAGCAAATGCAGACCCTTCAAACCAATAATGCGTGGCACCCATTCCATGGTTCCCAACTCTCGATGTTGAAGGGAATATTACTACAGCTATAACATGTACAGGAAACCAAGAGAATGGACACACAGTGAATACGAAAGGTTTCTAAAACCCAACAAATTGTCCCTCTCCTGGTGCTCTGGTTTGACTTTCCAACTGCTTAACTATCAATCTCCCAACTTGGAGAGACAGCCCCTTTAACCTCCTGGTTTGCTCAGGTTGCCAATTTGGAAGAGGATGAAAGGGAAATGGGGAACCAATGAAAGAGTAGCTGTTAGGCATTTGGACGGGCACATGTCACTCTAAATTCCCGGCAGGAAGAAGAATTAACCAAAGTCTCAGCCACCTGCCGTGAACAATTATAGGTCCTGAACCAAAATTTTGGACTTGTGGTCAGCTCACAAAAAACGAGTTAGAAAATGGAGCTCAAGGGCACAGCAATTCACAAACTGGCACAGTAATAAAGGACAACTATCGTCCAAAAAATCTGTTAAGGGAAGGCAACGAGGCGACCTTCTAAGCGAGGCCGAATAGCAGGAAACAGATTTCAAGTGGTTCGTTGGAATCACCTGTAAAGCACAGGAAGAGGGGCACAACTTCGAAAATGATGCACTTGGCCAAAAAGGGCATATGCGTTTTCTCCTGAAGATATTCAGGAGAAAACGTATACGCCCTTTTTGGCCAAGCAAGCAAGCGGGCAATGCAAATCTGCACTACAAAGTAGTATCACTTCCCACCGGTCAAAAGGGACATCGGAAAAATATGTAAAAATCAGAAAGGCAAGACAGGCCCTGGAGAACAGGGAGCCTTGTTATGCTGAAGGAAGGCATGTAAATTTCTAACTGCCTCTCTGCAGGAGTGCATTGTGTTCCGTAAAACAAGTAAACAACAGAGCTACAGAGCCAAGGGCACTTCCAGTCTAGGGAATATACCTTGGGAAAACTTAAAATCAATAAGACAGAGCCACCCCAAAATTTAGGGCTGCACTGCTGACAAGAACATCAACTTGGGTACACCTTAAATATTCCGTGAAAGATAAAAATGGTTCAAAAAACTGTGGTACTTACGTTATGATGGAATATCCCTCAGCCATGAAATCAATGTCATAAGACCAGTAGCAGCAAATTGAATGGATTCATATATGATGATTCTAAGTGAAATAAGTCACACAGAAAAAGAATCTTATCATAAGATATCACTTATGAAAATCCTGTAAACATGGCTACACATGAACTGAGTTAGGAAAGAGAACAGAGTCTCACATTTAGAAAACAGTCTTATGCCTGCTTAGGGGGGAAGGAGAGGTGGGGTGTTGCATAAAACCAGAGTTTTATATAAGTACAGGCACCATTCCAGAAACCAAATACAGAATACACAAGATCTACACCTTCCTCACTGAAAGGTTATCAAGACCCCATACTTCACACAGAGGAATATATCTGACTAGTAAGAATCTTAAAACCTATGTATTGATATATCACCGTAAGGGAAACAAGTGTGTCTAGACTGGCATAAACACGGCAGTGAGAATCAGCTCAAACCCACTATAAAAAGGAATTTCAAAAACAAAACAACAAAACAGGGAAATTCTTTACAATTACTTCAGGGTCTCTGATGAAACCTTGAATGACCCTGAGTACAATGATAGTTGGATATGGCATAAGGCTGGACACTTGGGACTGAGAGGATTGGTGAATTTGGGTTAGCAAATGCAGACCCTTCAAACCAATAATGCGTGGCACCCATTCCATGGTTCCCAACTCTCGATGTTGAAGGGAATATTACTACAGCTATAACATGTACAGGAAACCAAGAGAATGAACACACAGTGAATACGAAAGGTTTCTAAAACCCAACAAATTGTCCCTCTCCTGGTGCTCTGGTTTGACTTTCCAACTGCTTAACTATCAATCTCCCAACTTGGAGAGACAGCCCCTTTAACCTCCTGGTTTGCTCAGGTTGCCAATTTGGAAGAGGATGAAAGGGAAATGGGGAACCAATGAAAGAGTAGCTGTTAGGCATTTGGACGGGCACATGTCACTCTAAATTCCCGGCAGGAAGAAGAATTAACCAAAGTCTCAGCCACCCGCCGTGAACAATTATAGGTCCTGAACCAAAATTTTGGACTTGTGGTCAGCTCACAAAAAACGAGTTAGAAAATGGAGCTCAAGGGCACAGCAATTCACAAACTGGCACAGTAATAAAGGACAACTATCGTCCAAAAAATCTGTTAAGGGAAGGCAACGAGGCGACCTTCTAAGCGAGGCCGAATAGCAGGAAACAGATTTCAAGTGGTTCGTTGGAATCACCTGTAAAGCACAGGAAGAGGGGCACAACTTCGAAAATGATGCACTTGGCCAAAAAGGGCATATGCGTTTTCTCCTGAAGATATTCAGGAGAAAACGTATACGCCCTTTTTGGCCAAGCAAGCAAGTGTGCAATGCAAATCTGCACAGCAAAATAGTATCAATTCCCACCAGTCAAAAGGGACATCCACAAAATGTGTAAAAACCAGAAATCCTAGAGAGGCCCTGGAGAACATGGAGCCTTGTTATGCTGATGGGCAGGATGTAAATTGCCAACTGCCTCTCTGGAGGAGTGCATTGTGTTCCGTAAAACAAGTAAACAACAGAGCTACAGAGCCAAGGGGACTTCCAGTCTAGGGAATATACCTTGGGAAAACTGAAAATCAATAAGATAGAGCCACCCCAAAATTTAGGGCTGCACTGCTTACAAGAATCTCAAATTGAGTACTCTCTAAATATCCCAGGATAGATAAAATTGATTCAAAAAATTGTGGTACTTTTGTACGATGGATTATCCCTCAGCCATGAAATCAATGTCATAATGCCAGTAACAGGAAAATGAATGGATTCAGGTACGATGATTCTAAGTGAAATAAGTCACACTGAAAAACAAACTTATCATAAGATAGCACTTATGATTTTTCTGTAACATGGCTACACATGAACTGAGTTAGGAAAGGGAACAGAGTCTCACATTTAGAAAACACACTTATGCCTGCTTAAGGAGGAAGGAGAGGTGGGGTGATGCATAGAACCAGAGTTTGATATTAGTACAAGTACCATTCCAAAATCAAAATACGGAATAGACAAGACCTACACCTTCATCAGTGAAAGGGACGCAAAACCCAATATTCTGCACAGAGGTATATATTTGACTAGTAAGAATCTTAAAAACTATGTATTGATATGTCACCGTAAGGGAATCAAGTGTGTCTAGACTGGCATAAACATGGCAGTGAGAATCAGCTGAAACCCAGTACAAAAAGAAATTTCAAATACAAAACAAAAAAAAAAAAAAACAGGGAAAATCTTTACAATTCCTTCAGGGGCTCTGATGAAACCTGGAATGACCCTACCTACAACGAGAGCTGGATGTGGCATAAAGCTGGACACTTGAGACTGAGAGGTTTGGTGAGACTGGGTGAGCAAATGCAGACCCTTTAAAGCAATAATATGTGGCACCCATTCCATGTGTCCCAACTCTCTTTGTGTAAGGGCATATTACTACAGCCATAATATTTACGGGAAAACTAGAGAATGGACACACTGAATACGAAAGGTTTCTAAAACTCAACTTATAGTCCCTCTCCTTGTGCTCCAGTTTGACCTTCCAACGGCTTTACTATCAATCTCCCAACTTGGAGCGATAGCCGGTAAAACCTCCTGGTTCGCACAGGTTGCCAATTTGGCAGAGGATGAAAGGGAAGAGGGAGAACCAATGAGAGAGTAGCTGTTAGCCATTTGGACAGGTACATGTCACTTTAATTGCCCGGCAGGAAGTAGAATTAACCAATGTCTCAGCCACCCGCCGGGAACCAGTATAGGTTTTGAACCATAATTTTGGATTTGCTGTCAGCTCACAAAAACGAGGTGAAAAATGGAGCTCAGGGGCACAGCAATTTACAAACTGGCAGAGTAATAGAGGACAACTATCGTCCAAAAATCTTTTGAGGGAAGGCAGAGAGGCGGACTTTAAAACGAGGCAGAATAGCAGGAAACAGATTTCAAGAGGTACGTTGAAATCACCTTTCAAGCACAGGAAGAGGGGCACAACTTCGAAAATGATGCACTTGGCAAAAAAGGGTGTATGCGTTTTCTCCTGAGTATATTCAGGAGAAAATGCATACGCCATTTTTGGCCAAGCAAGCAAGCAGCAATGCAAATCTGCACTACAAAGAAGTATCCCTTCCCACTGGTCAAAAGGGACATCCGCAAAATGTGTAAAAACCAGAAAGGCAAGACAGGCCCTGGAGATCAGGGAGGCTTGTTATGCTGATGGGCGGGATGTAAGTTGCCAAATGCCTCTCTGGAGGAGTGCATTGTGTTCCCTAAAACAAGTAAACGACAGAGCTACACAGCCAAGGGCAGTTCCAGTCTAGGGAATATACCTTGGGAAAACTGAAAATCAATAAGACAGAGCCACCCTAAAATTTAGCGCTGCACTGCTTACAAGAACCTCAACTTGGGTACACCTTAAGTATCCCAGGAAAGACAAAAATGGTTCAAGATATTGTGGTACTTACGTATGATGGAATATCGCTCAGCCATGAAATCAATGTCATAAGGCCAGTAGCAGCAAAAAGACTGGATTCAGGTACGATGATTCTAAGTGAAATAAGTCACACAGAAAAAGAAACTTATCATAAGATATCACATATGAAGATCCTGTAAACATGGCTACACATGAACTGAGTTAGGAAAGATTACAGAGTAACTAAACTTATCATAAGTTATCACTCATAGCGGGAATGTACACATGACTACACATGAACTGAATTACAAACACAACAGAGTCACACATTTAGAAAACATCTTCTGCCTGCTTAATGGTAAAGCCGAGGTGGGGTGATGTATAAAACCACAGTTTTAAATTAGCACAGATACCGTTACATAAACCATGTATGTTATAGACAACACCTACTCCCGGCACAATAAACTGGACTCAACACTCCCTATTCATTGCAGAGGAATATGTCTGACTCTAAGTATTTTAAAACATATGTATTCTCATGTCTCCATAAAGGAATCATGTGTGTGTATAACGGCATGAACACAGCACTGAAATTCAGTTAAACCCACTTATAAAAATAAATTTCAAAAGCAAAATGCAAAAACAGAGAGAAAGTCTTAAACATTACGTTCAGGGCCTGTGATGCAAGCTAGATTGACCACCTTTACACCCACAGCTGGATGAGACATAAGACTGGACTCTTGGGGCTGACAAGATTGCTGAGGTTGTGTGAACAAAAGAACACCACTTAGAGCAATACTGTGTGCTACCCATTCTAGTGGTCCCAACTCTCCAGGTTTAAGGGAATCTTCCTCCAGTTAAAACATGAATGGGAAACCCAGTGGATGGTACACTGTGTAATTGGGAAAGTTTTCTAAAAGGTACCTCATTTTTCCTTTTGTCGTGCTCGGCTTCGCCATTCCATCTGCATTACTAAAAATCTCCCCACTTGGAGTGTCAGTGCCTTTACCCTCCCATTATGCACAGTTTGCAAACTGTGCAGAGGATGAACAGGAAGAGGGGAAATAAATGAGAGATTAGCCGTAGGTGTTTGGATGGGTACATGTCACTCTAGTTTCCCATCAGGAAGAATAATTAACCAAAGGCTCAGCCTGAAGCCCCGGAACAGGACTAGGGCCTAAAGCCATCCTGCGGTATTGCAGCCAGCTCACAAAGAGGCGAGTTGAAAAATGGAAATCAGGGGCACAGCAATTCACAAACTTGCAGAATTATAAAGGACAACTATCATCCAGAAATATATTGAGGAAAGGCAGTGAAGAGGATTTGAATGCAAGGCAGAATTGAAGGAAACAGATTTCAAGAGGTAGATTGGAGTCATCTTTAAAGCACATGAAAAGCGACAGAATTTCGACAATGTTGCCCTTGGCTGAAAAGGGATTATGTGTATTTTCTTGAATATATTCGGGAAAAAATGCATATGCCCTTTTTGGCTAAGCAAGCCATCAGACATTGCAAATCCACACTACAGAGAAGTGTCCCTTACCTCCAGTCAAAAGGGCCATCCACAAATAGTGTAAAAACCACAAATGCAGGACAGGCCATGGAGAAAAGGGATCCTGGTTACGCCGATGGACAGGATGTAAATTGCCAACAGCCTCTCTGGAGAACTGTATGTTGTTTTCTAAAACAGAGCTACAGAGTATAGCACAATTCCACTCATGGGCGTGTATTTTGGGAAAACTAAAAATCCACAACACACAGCCAGCCCAAAGTTTAGGGCTGCTCTGTTTACAAGAACCTCGACTTCGGTACACTTTATATATCCCAGGAAAGGAAAAAAAAATGGATATAGATGTTGTGGTACTTATATACAAAGGAAAGTCACTCAGACATAAAATCAATGTCATATGCCAATAGCAGCATAATGAGTGGCTTTAGGTACGATGATGCTAAGTGAAATGAGCCACAAAGAAAAAGAAACTTATTGTAATATATCACTTATAGAGGAAATGTAAACAAGGCTACACATGAACTGAATTTCAAAAGAGAACAGAGTTACACATTTAGAAAACACACTTATGCCTCCTTAAGGGGAAAGGTGACGTGGCGTGATGTGTAAAAGCAGAGTTTGAAATTAGCACAGATCCCATTCCATATACAAAATATGTAATAGACAAGACCTACTCCTTTCTCAATGAACTGGACACAAAACACCCTATTCACTGAAGAGGAATATATCTGACTGGTAATAACCTTGAAACCTATGTATTTATATGTCTCCATAATGGAATCAAGTGTATGTAGATTGGCATAAACACAGATCAATGGAACAGGACAGAAAGCCCAGAGATAAACCTACATACCTATGGCTATCTCATCTATGACAAAGGAGCTAAGGATATACAATGGAGAAAAGACAGTCTCTTCAGTAATTGGTGCTGGAAAAACTGGACCCCTACACATAAAAGAATGAAATTAGAACACTCCATAACACCATACACAAAAATAGACTCTAAATTGATTAGAGATCTAAATATAAGACCAGACACTATAAAACACTTAGAGGAAACCATAGGCAGAACACTCTATGACATAAATCACAGCAAGATCCTTTTGGACCCACCTCCTAGAGAAATGGAAATAAAAACAGAAATCAACAAATGGGACCTAATGAAACTTAAAAGCTTTTACACAGTACAGGAAAACATAAACAAGCTGCAAAAACAACCCTCAGAATGGGAGAAAATATTTTCAAATGAAGCAATTGACAAAGGATTAATCTCCAAACTTTACAAGCACCTCATGTAGCTCAATATCACAAAAACAAACAACCCAATACAAAAATGGGCAGAAGACCTAAATAGACATTTCTCCAAAGAAGATATACAGATTACCAAGAAACACATGAAAGGATGCTGAACATCACTAATCATTAGAGAAATGCAAACCAAAACTACCCTGAGGTATCACCTCACAGCAGTCAGAGTGGCAATCATCAAAAAAATCTACAAAACAATAAATGCTGGAGAGGCCTTTATTGGAGAAAAGGGAACACACTTGCACTGTGGGTGGGAATGTAAATTGATATGGGCACTAGGGAGAACAGTACGGAGGTTCCTTTAAATAACTAACAATAGAAGTACCATACGACACAACAATCCAACTACTGGGCATTTGCCTTGCGAAAACCATAATTCAAAAAGAGTTATGTACAAAAATGTTCATTGCAGCTCTATTTGCATTAGCCAGGACATGGAAGCAACCTAAGTGTCCATCGACAGATGAATGGATAAAGAAGATCTGGCACATATATACCATCAAATATTACTCAACCATAAAAAGAAGCAAAACTGAGTTATTTGTACTGAGGTGGATGGACTTAGAATCTGTCCTACACAGTGAAGTAAGTCTGAAAGGGAAAAACAAATACTGTATGTTAACAGAGATATATGGAATCTAATGAAGAAAAAAATAAGATTTTGAAGAACCTAGTGGCAGGACAGGATTAAGGACACAGACATAGAGAAAGGACTTGAGGACACCGGAAGGGGGATGGGTAAGCTGGGACGAAGTGAGAGAGAGGCATGGACATAAATACATTACCACATGTAACACCGATAGCTACTGAGAATCAGCCACATAGAACAGGGAGATCAGCTCGGTGCTTTGTGACCACCTAAAGGGGTGGGATATGGAGTGTGGGAGGGAGATGCAAGAGGGAGGGGATCTGGTGATATTTGTATATGTATAGCTGATTCACTTTGTAATACAGCAGAAACGAACACTCCATTGTAAAGCAATTATACTTCAATAAACGTGTAAAAGGAAAAAAAAAAAGCCCAAGGATAAACCTACCCACTTATGGTCAACTAATCTATGACAAAGGAGGCAAGACTATACAATGGAGATAAGACAGTCTCTTCAATCATTGGTGCTGGGAAATATGGAGAGCTACATGTAAAAGAATGAAACTAGAACACTCCCCAACACCATACATAAAAATATATTCAAAATGGATTAGAGACCTTAATGTAAGACCAGACAGTATAAAACTCTGACAGGAAAAGTTACGAAGGATACTCTGACGTAAATCACAGCAAGATCTTTTTTGATCCACCTCCTATAGTAATGAAATAAAAAAGAAAACTAAACAGATGGGACCTAATGAAACGTAAAAGCTTTTGCAAAGCAAAGGAAACTACAAACAAGACGAAAAGACAACCCTCAGAATGGCAGAAAATATTTGTAAATGAATCAATGGACAAATGATTAATCTCCAATATATATAAACAGCTCATGCAGCTCAATATTAATAAAACAAACAACCCAATACAAAATGGAAGATCTAAATAGACATTTCTTCCAAGAAGACATAGAGATGGCCAGTACGCACATGAAAATCTGCTGAACATCACTAATTATTAGAGAAATGGAAATCGAAACTACAATGAGGTATCACGTCACACATGTTAGAATGGGCATCACCAGAAAATCTACAAACAACAAATGCTGGAGAGGGTGTGGAGAAAAGGAACCTTCTTCCACTATTGTTGGGAATGTAAATCGATACAGTCTCTATGGAGAACAGTATGGAGGTTCCTTAAAAAACTAAAAATAGAATTACCATATAATCCAGCAATCCCACTACTGGGCATATACCCAGAGAAAACCATAAATCAAAAAGACACATTCACCACAATGTTCACTGCAGCACTATTTACAACAGACAGGTAATGAAAGCAACCTAAGTGCCCACAGACAGACGAATGGATAAAGACGTGGTACATATATACAACGGAATATTACTCAGCCATACATAGGAATGAAATTGGGTCATTTGTAGAGACCTCGATGGATCTAGAGACTGTCATACAGAGTGAAGTAAGTCAGAAAGAGAAAAACAAATATTGTATATTAATGCATATATGTGGAACCTAGAAAAATGGTACAGATGAACCAGTGTGCAGGGCAGAGATAGAGACAGATGTAGAGAACAAACATATTGACACCAAGGAGGGAAAGCCATGTGAGGGTGGTGGTGGGATGGATTGGGAGACTGGGATTCACATGTGCACACTTATATGTATAAAATACATATCCAATAAGAACCTGCTGTATAAAAGAAATAAATTTAAAAAAAATAAAAATAAATAAATAACATTTAATAAAATAAAACAGAAAAAAAGTTTTTCCCTTCATATAGACGTCTTTATATTAATGCATTATTTCCATGTTTATATCTCCAAATTAAAAAAAAGAGGAATAAATACAATCTAACTTGAACCAAAAAAAAAAAAGAAAGAAAAAAAACAGAACTCACCAGTTATACAGAGGAAAATCGTATCAGGGCACTTGCTCCAGTGGTAAAAAATTCTTAAGTTGGTCAGAGGTGGGAAATCGTCTCCCATGCCGTCAGCAGCGCTCTCCCCCACAAGGAGCATCCTCATTGCAATGCTGGGGAACTGTGTCGAGGCGTCTGTGAGTAAATGTGAGCTGAGCCCCAGTCCTGCTGCAGCTGAACTCTTCCCACCCTTTCCAGGTAAAACACCTGAATATGTACAAGCACTTGCAAGCCTAGAGGAAGGGCTGTGGAGCCACACTAGCGAGAGCACGCAGGCCAACTTGGTGCCTGCAGGCCAGTCAGGATGGTCCTGGCCCCAGATGCTCTTCTGGAAGCTTTTCATTTCCCTGCCTGAGATACCCCTCCTGCCACAGCCCCCACTGCTTTTTTACTTCCTCACCTCTGCCTGGGGAGAAATTCCAGTGGCAGGTATGGGTGACACATTCTCTTCTTTAGCAGGTGGCAGCCTGGCAACTCCTGCAGAAAGTCCAGCAGAGCCCCACTCACAATGGGCCACCCACAAAGCCACGGCCCGTCCCTCCCTCCCACCACCCCAGCCCCGAAACTGCTGTCGGGGCAGAGAATATGGCGTCAGGCACAGCTACAGGGGCTCTTGCTGACTGGAGAGGTGTTTATATTGACCTCAACCCAGGCACACCAGTGGGGGGGCTGGCAGGCAGTGTCAGGCTGCCCAAATCAGCCAGTCCTCACCCCTCAGTGGCTCACAGTTGCAGAAAATGAACCTTGCTAAACGGGTCAGTCCCAAGGAACAGGTGTGGGCCTTGAGAGTCAGGCTAGACAAGGGGCTGCAGCTGCGGCTTGTTTTCTTATCATTTTATCTGGTCCATGAGTGGAAAACAACTTCAAGAAGACCCTATCCTAATGAGAGGAACCCAGGAGTCAGGGAGATGAGTGATGGTGGGTGGAGACAGAGGCCTGGAGCCCTGGCTGCAGTGGAAGTGTCTGGAAGACCAGGCAGAGAGAGGCTGCACAGAGTGATAGCCAGGGTCACAGACCTGTCAGAGCTGCTGTTTGTTAGTTCAAGTCCTGCTCTGAGGTGTTCTGTGTCAGCTGTGAGTGACAGGTGAGCTGGGGGTTCTCTGCAAGGTGGGCTATGTGCACAGTTCCTGTGTGTCCAGCCCTGCTGGGGTACCTGCCCAGGGGAGCTCCGTATGCTGGGAGGGACCTGACTATGAGAGCCCCATGGGCTGCTGGGTAGCTGCACAGGTGATCTCCATACCCTGGGAGGGACTTGAACACGAGAGCCCCGTGGGCTGTGGGGTGCGGGATGCAGCCCAGGTGAGCTCCATATCCTGGGATTGGCCTAACCACGAGAACCCCATGGGCTGCTGACGACCTGGTAAAGGACATCAGGACAGTCAGTGAAGCCACCGAGGATATACATCCAGTAGCTCCTATTTCCTACACCCTGCTGCTCATTCTACCATCCACCAGGCCATGGCATTCTGTATTACACTTCAATGATGCCTTCTTCTGTATTCCATTCATCTCAGAGTCACAAGAATTTTTGGCTTGTGTGTGGCAGGACACAACATGCAACACGAGCAATAATGCTGGGCCGTCCTGCCCCAATGGTTCAAAAATCCCCACACCATCATTGGGGAAATGTCCTCTAAAAACCTAAACGTTCTACCTCTGTAAAAGGGAACCCTCCTTCAATATGCAGATGACATTCTGATTGCCAGGCCTACTAAAGACGCCTCTGAACTACCTAGCCAAGAAAGGATAGAAGGTGTCCAAGAAAAAGGCTCAAATATCCCAGGCTCAGGTGACTTGCCTGGGCTTCATTCTCACAGATATTTGGAGAAACGCATCCCAGGATAGGGAAGAAGCCATTTGCAGCCTTACCTCTTCTAAAACTAGAAGACAGCTTAAGGGTTCCTGGGGAGGCCAAGGTTTTCTGCATCTGGATCCCTAACTACAGTCTAATAGCTGGGCCTCTACATGAAACACTGACACGAAAAGATGATGATCCTTTTGAATAGAATCCAGAAGCAGCCTTTCAAGAATGGAAAGAGCAGTCAATTCAGATCCTTGCCCAGGAACTCGCTAATTTAGCTAAACCCTTTGACCTTTACATACCCGGTCAAAGGTTAATCGCCCTTGGAGCCTTAGTGCAAAAACTGGGACCACTTGAAATGGAGCAACACAAGAATGCCCTTCAGGTATGATAAACTATGGTCACAAAGGGCTTTGCCCACCGACACATCAGGCCAGGATACTGGGGTATCTAAAAAGCTAGAAATCAGCAGCCCACAAGGCCAGCTCCCTCCTAAGGGAATAGGACCCCACGTGGTTATCCTAACCACCCATCATGTCCTGAAGTTGCAGGGGTCGCTCTGTGGACACACTGACCTCGAGTGAGGAGGCCCTCCAACTCCAACCTCCAGAGAGACAAATGGGGGCAACAGGCCCCCAAGATGACTCGTGTGACCATCACTTGACCTGGAGTTTCTCTCAGAAAACAACAAGACTGTGCCCCGAAAGGGCAGACTACTGCTTGCAGGACTTACTGCACCCAGAGGGGAGCTAATAAGCTTGGCGGGGAAACGTATATCACGCTTTCACCATAGAAAACCCCACAGACACCGCGGTGATGGTGGCCAATATGACCGCCTGGACTGCTGGCTACTTCTAAAGGCTGTTGACTCAGTGGACGTCATGGTACTGGATCACCACTGACCCTGGACTGTCTGGGTGTTGCACAGGCAAGGCTCTGACACATGGTGCTGTTTGTACATTAATTCAGGGACCTAATTAAAGAAAGCACAGACTACTGGTCAGAGCATCTAGGCTGGCAAAAAACGTCAGCCTAATGTCACCGAACAAATGTGGGGTGGGGTGAAACCTGCCACCACAGCATCTCTGCGCATCTCTTTCCTGGACCCTTAAAGGTCATTAGAATCTATAACACTTCCAATGCTGGTGCTCAGGCGGACGAGAAGTGAGGCAGGAGACTTTGGGACAATCAACCTCACCTGGAGGCTGGTGGGGAGACGTTTTGCCCCTCCCCCCAGGTATCAGGGCTGCCACCACAGCATGAAGCTTTTACAAAAGAGGGGTCTGCACCCTCAACACCCGAAGAATGAGGAACGGAACAAAAAGCAGAGGAGGTGTTCGTCTCTGGCAACGTTCATTAAAAATTCCTGGGAGATAAAAAGAGAATCTGGGCAATAAAATAAAGTCTAACCTGTTTTTCCTTTGTGCTTTGTCTAATTTCACATGCTCCTAGGGTTCCGCATGCAGAGGTCCCACACCCGGCACTTCAGACCCGACTTCCTAGTGCAGAATGGCTGGGTCGACACCTCAGCTAGCGGAGTCCCATGCAGACTGCACGACATAGAGCCTGAGCTGCAGCCAACCCAGCCCTCGAGAGCTCCATCCCCTAACTCCCACTGATGCTCCCGGGATCCCTACTCAGCATCCCAGCTCACAGCCCGTGGGGGAGTGCACACTCTCACCTCTCCATTCGGTTTTCAAAATAATGTTTCCTTTGCTTCTGAACCAAACTCAGTCTTGATCTGTTGGCTCCAATGACACTGGGCACGGGGACTCCTGTTGGGGTCCCCTCTGGATGATCAGTAACAGAAATTGAGAACTTTGTAACTTCATTGAACAGATGTGTGAGCCAAACTGTAGTTAACATACAGCAGTGTATAATGCTCGGGTAAAATAAGATTTTTCTAAGACTTACATTTGATATTTCCATCACTTTACTATAAGCAAGTTCAGTGAAGACGTCTGTCTTATTTGTCAGGTCAACATTAGAGAACTGAAGTGATTTATTTCCATGGATGTACATCGAATACTCTTGGCTGAAGCTTCAATCTTGTTTAGAATGCTTTTCCATTGAAAAGGATACCTCTCTTTCAGCTCCCCCATTTCTGAGAAGTATAAAATCTTATAATTTATTATTACCAAAGGGGAAAGGTAGGAGAAGGGATAAATTAACAGTTTGGGAATAACTCATACACACTGCTATGTATAAAATAGATCATCAACAAGGAACTACTGTATAGCACAGGGAACTACACTGAATATTTTGCAATAACCTATAAGGGGAAATAATCTGAAAAAGAATCGATATTTTTATTGACATCATCTATCAATGACAGATAAAATGTAACCTAAGCAAGGCCGATGGTGAGCGCTTCTGACCCTGAAGATTTCAATCATCTAAAGTTTGGGCTCTGCCTATTTCCCAAGGCCCTTAATGGACATACGTGTAGCCGTAGCTTAAAAATTCCCCAGTTTGGGGTTCGGGGAGGCACTGATTTGGAAAAATCCCTGGTGTTCTCCTTCCATGCACGGGACGCTTCCTACAGCTAAAACATGCCTGTCACACCTAGAGGATGGTACACCGTTTGATCGGAAAGAGTTTGGAAAAGGCATCTCATCTCCTAAATGCCTGGTGCTCGGGTTCACCCCTCCAGCATCTTTCCTAACAATCTCCTCACTTGGGGATATCAGCACCGTCAACATCCTGTTGCACACAGTTTGGAATTTGTCCAGAGGATGAAGCGGAAGGATGAGAAAAATTTAGAGACAAGTCTTAGGTCTTCGGACAGGCACATGCCACTCTAATTTCCAATCCGGAAGACAAATTCATCAAAGGCTAGAATTGCCCACAGAAAGAGAAGAGGGCTAGAGGAAATCCTGCTGTTTTGTGTCCAGTTTCCAAAAACACAAGTTGAAAAATGGAACTCAGGGGCACTAAAATTCATGAAACTGCAGAGTTGAAAATATCTATTGTTGAAAAATGTCTTGAGGTAAGTCACAGAAAAGGACTTGTAAGCAAGGGGGTGTGGCAGGAAACAGATTTGAAGAGGTAGAAAGGACTCCCCATTAAAGCACAAGAAAAGGGGCTGAACATCGCCAATGATGAAGTTGGCCCAAAAGGGCGTATGCATTTTTTTCTGAATATATTCAAGTAAAGGCCATTCACACTTTTTATCCAACCAAACAGGTGGGCACTGGAAATCAATACTACAAAATGTATCACTTCATATCAGTCAGAAGGGTCAACCACATAAAGTGTAAACACGAGAAATGTAGGACAGGGTGAGGAGAAAAGGGAGCCCTGTGAGGCTGATAGTGGAAATGTAAATTGCCAACGGCCACTCTGGAGAAGTGTATTGTGTTTGCTAAAACATCTGAAAATGAGCGACAGAGCATAGGGCACTTGCACTCATGAGCGTATACCTTGGGAAAACAAAAAAATGACAGAAAACAGGCACTCCAACGTTTACCACCTCTCTGTTAAAAACGGCCTCCACTTGGATATAAACTAAATGTCCCTGGAAGGATAAAATGGATAAAAGACATGGGGTACTTATGTAGAGTGGAATATTACTCATCCAGAAATCAATGAAATAAGGCCAGTTGTAACAACTCTGGAGGAGTTACATATGATCATTCTAAGTGACACATGTCAGAAAGAAAAAGACACATATCATAAGATGTCACTTAAAGGTGGAATCAAATATGGCTACACATGAAATAAACTACAAAACAGAAACATAGTCAAATATGTAGAAAATAGACATAAGGCTGCTAAATGGGAAAGGTGGGGCATGGTGAGGTATTATCCAGGAGGTTGAAATTAGCAAAGATACCATTCCAAGTACCGAATTGAATAACTGGCAAGGCCTACACGGTACCTCAAAGAACTGCACTCAGTCCACTCAAGTCACTGGAAAATAATACATATGACGCATAAGCATCTGAGAAAGAATTTATTGTTGTCTCACAGTACATGAATCAAGTGGATGTACAGCAGCAAAAAACAGAGCTTTGAAAATCAGCTGTAACCAATATAAAAATAAATTTAAAAATATTTATAAAAACAGTGAGACAGACAAAAATTCTTACAACTTTTGTTGAAGGGTTACGATGTAACATGGATTGAACACATGTAGACCCACAGCAGGATGATATATAAGGCTGGAAGCCATGCACGCTAAGAGATGTTAGAGAGGCTGGGTGAGGAAATGCAGACCTTTTAAAGTAATACTGCCTGGTACCCATTCCATGGGTCCCAAATCTGCACTTTCAAGGGAATCTTCTGACAGTGAAAACATGCCTGGGAAACCGAGATGAATGTACACCGTGTGCTCAGGAGAGGTGTCTAAAATGCACCTCATTTTTGATCTCCTGGTGCTGGGGTTCGCCATTCCAGCCACATTAATAACAATCTCCCGACTTGGAGAATCAGCACCTTTAACCTCCTGTTTCACACAGTTTGCAATTTTTGCAGAGGATAAATGGGAAGAGGAGGAACCAATGAGAGATTTACTGTAGTAGTTTTGACAGGCACATGTCACTCTAATTTCCCTTTAGGAAGAAGAATTAACCAAAGGCTCAGCCTGCCTCCCCAGAACCAGAATAGGGCTGGAATCAATCCAATGGTTTGGCGGCCAGCTCCCAAAAAGCGAGTTGCAAAATGGAGCTCAGGAGCAGACAATTCAAATACCTGCAAAGATATAAATGATAACCAACGTCCAAAAATATATTCAGGTAAGGCAACGAAGAGGTTCTGAATGAGAGGCAGAATTGCAGGAAACATTTTTCAAAAGGTAGATTGTACTCACATTTAAAGCATATGAAAAGCAGCAGAATTTCTAAAATGATGCAGTTGGGCAAAAGGGTGTATGCGTTTGTTTCGTGAATATCTTCAGGAAAAAAACACATACAGAGTTTTTGGCCAACCAAGCAAGAGGGAAATGCAAATCCGCACAATAAAGAAGTCTCAATTTCCACTGCTTAGAAAGTCCATCCAAAAAATGTGTACAAATCAAAAATGCAGGAGAGGCCATGGAAAACAGGGAGACTAGTCACGCTGATGGGTGGGGTATAAATATCCAAGAGCTACTCTGAAGAAGTGTATGCTGTTTCCTAAAACATCTAAAATACAAAGCCCCCGAGCAAAGGGGACTTCAACTCATGGACATATAACTTGGGAAGACTAAATATCAACAAGACACAGGCACCCCAAAGTTTAGGGCTGCTCTGCATACAAGAACCTCAACTTCGGTACACCTAAAGTATCCCAGGAAAAAGAGAAATGCATAAAGAACTTGTGGTAATTTTGTACAATGGAATATCACTCAGACGTGAAATCAATGTCATAAGGCCAGTAGCAGCATAATGAGAGGATTTAGGTATGATGATTCTAAGGGAAATTAGTCACACAGAAAAAGAATCTTATCATAAGATATCACTTAGAGAGGGTATGTCAACATCACAACACAAGAACTGAATTAGGAAAGAGAGCAGCGTCTCACATTTAGAAAACACTCTTATGCCTCCTTAAGGGGAAAGGAGAGGTGGGGTGATGCATAAAACCAGAGTTTGATATTAGCACAGGTACCATTCCATAAACCAAATACAGAATAGACAAGACCTACACCTTCCTCAGTGAACGGGACTCAAAACCCCTATTCCCCACAGAGGAATATATCTGATTAGTAAGAATCTTAAAACCTATGTACTGATATGCCTCTGTAAGGGAATCAAGTGTGTCTAGACCGGCATAAACACGTCAGTGAAAATCAGCTCAACCCCATTATAAAAATGAATTTCAAAAACAAAACAAAAAACAGCGAAATTCTTACACAATTACTTCAAGGGTTCTGATGAAACCTAGAATGACCCTATCTGCAAAGACAGCTGGATGAGACATAAGGCTGGACACTTGGGACTGAGAGGACTGGTGAGATTGGGAGAGAAAATGCAGACCCTCTAAAGTAGTAATGCATGCCACCATTCCATGGGTCCCAAATTTCCAGGTAGAAGGGAATATCACTACAGTTATAACATGTATGGGAAACCTAGAGAATGGACACCCTGTGATGGCGAAAGGTTTCTGAAAGTCTCCTACTTTTTCCTCTCCTTGTGCTACAGTTTGGCATTCCAACTACTTTACTATCAATCTCCCAACTTAGGAGAGTCATCCCCTATAACCTCCTGGTTCGCACAGTTTGCTAATTGTGCAGAGGATGAAAGGGAAGAGGGAGAACCAATCAGAGAGTAGATGTAGGCATTTGGACGGACACATGTCACTCTAAATTCCCATTAGGAAGAAGAATTAACCAAAGCCTCAGCCACCCACAGGGAACCAGTATAGCCACCCCTGGAACCAGTATAGATCCTGAAGCAAAATTGTGGATTTGCGGTCAGCTCCCAATAATGGGATTTGAAAATTGGAGCTCAGGGGCAAAGCAAATCAAAAACCTGCAGAGTTATAAAGGACTACTCTCTTCCAAAAATCTGTTGAGGGAAGGCAACAAAGCGGACTTGAAAATGAGGCAGAATTGCACAAAACATATTTGAAGAGGTAAATTGGAATCGCCTTTAAAGCACAGGAAAGGCATCACAACTTCGAGAATGATGCACTTGGCCAAAAACAGCGTATGACTTTTCTCCTGAATATATTCAGGAGAAAAGGCATAGGCCCTTTTTGGCCAATCAAGCAAGCGCACAATGCAAATCCACACTACAAAGAACTGTCGCTTCCCTCCGGTCAAAAAGGGCATCCGAAAATCTGTAAAAACTAGAAAGGCAAGATAGAGATGACAAGGGCATAAAGCAATATGATCCCAAGGGACATGGAGGATTGTGATGACAAGCACATGGAGCATTGTGATGACAAGATTATGTATCATTTTGCTGACAAAGGCATTGTGATGACAAGGTTCATAGAGCACTGTGATGACAAGCGTCATGGAGCACTGTGATTAAAGGGTTCATGGAGCATTGGGATGACAAGGGCATGGAGCATTTTGATGACAAGCGTCCCGGATCATTGTGTTGTCAGGGTTCATGGAGCATTGTCATGACAGTGGTCATGGAGCATTGTTATGACAGAGGTCATGGAGCATTGTGATGAGAACGTCATGGAGCATTGGGCTGAAAATGTTCATGGAGTATTGTGATGACAGGGGTCAAGGAGCATTGTGATGACAAGGTACTGGAGCAGTGTGAGGAGAAGACCATGGAGCCATGTGATGACAAGTCTCATGGAGCATTCTGATGAAAAGGCTCATGGAGCATTGTGATTAGAGGGGTCTTGGAGCATTGTGATGACAAGGGCATTGAACATTGGGATGAGAATGTCATGGAGCGTTCTGATGACATGCATCAGGGAGCTTTGTGATGACAAGGGCATGGAGCATTGTGATTACAGGGGTCTTGGAACACTGTGAGGAAAAGGGCATGTAACATTGTGATGAAAAAGGCATGGAGCCTTGTCATGACAGGGTTCAAGGAGCATACTGATGACAAGTGTCAGGGATCATTGTGATGACAAGGGTATTGAGCATTGTGATGACAAATGTCATGGAGCATTGTGATTAGAAGACCATGGATAATTGTGATGACTTGCATTATGGGGAGCTGTGATGATAAGTGTTATAGAATATTGTGATCACAAGGATTTGGAGCATTGTGATGACAGAGGTCATAGAGCATTTTGATTTCATTGTGATGACAATAGCATGAAGCATTAAGATGATGCGCATTGGTGCACTGTGATGACAGCGTTCATGGAGCATTGAGATGAAAAGGGGCATGGAGCATTATGATTAGAGGAGTCTTGGATCATTGTGATGAAAAGGGCATGGAACATTGGTCTGAGATGTTTCATGGATTATTGTGATGAGAGGGGGCAAGGAGCATTGTGATAACAAGGGCACGGAACACTGTGATACATGGTTCATGGAGGATTGTAATGACAAGCGCATGGAGCATTGTGAGAAGAATGGCATCGAACATTGTGATGAAAAGCATCATGGATACTGTGATGACAAGGGCTTGGAACGATGTGATGAGAGGTTTTTGGAGCATTGTGATGACAATGGCATGGAGCATTGTGATGCCAAGGGTCATGGAGTTTTGTGATGACAAAGGTCATGGAGCCTTTTGATGACAAGGGTGTGGTGAATTCTCTTGTGAAGGGCAGGGAGCATTGTGATGACAGGGTCATGGAGCAATTTGATGAAAAGTGTCATGGAACATTTTGATGACAGGGGTTATGGAACATTGTGATGTCAGGAGTCATGGAACATTTTCATGATGGAGTTGTGGACCATTGTGATGACAGGGGAGTGGGTGTATTGTGATGACTAGTGAGGGAACATTTTGATATCATTCGTGAGAGAGCATTTTGATAAGAAGTGCATGGAGCATTGTGATGACAAGGTTGTGGAGCACTGTTATGACAAGCACATGGCGCATTGTGATGACATGGGTCATGGAGCCCTGTGCTGACAAAGGCATGGAGCATTGTGATGAGAAAGGTCAACGAGCATTGTGATGAAAATTTCATGGAGCATTTTGGTGACAAAGGTCACAGAGCCTTGTGATGACGAGGACATGGACCATTGTGATGACAAAGGTCATGAAGCATTGTGATGAGTGGAGTCATGGAGCATTGTGATGACAGGGTTCATAGAGCATTGTGATGAAAAGGCAATGATCATTGTGATGACAGGGGCATGGAGCATTGGCCTGACATGTTTCATGGATTATTGTGATGACAGTGGGCATGGTGCAATGTGATGACAAGGCATGGAGCATTGTGATGAGAAGGTCATGGAGTATTTTGAAGACAGGTCTCAGGGAGCATTGTGATGACATATGTCATGGTCCATTGCGATGACAATGGAATGGAACATTGTGATGCCAAGTGTCATGGAGGATTGTGATGACAAATGTAATGGAGCATTTTGATGACAAGGGCTTGGAGCATTGTGATGACAAGGGACATGGAGCATTGTGATGACAAGGGCATGGAGCATTGTGATGACAAGGGCCATTGAGAATTTTGATGACAAGTTCATGAAGCATTGTGATGAGAAGCACATGGAGCTTCCTATGACAGGGGTGATGGAGCATTGCGATGAAAAGTGCATAGAGAAATGTGATGACAAATCATGTAACACGGTGATGAGAACTGTCATGGAGCATAGTGATGCCAAGAACGAAGAGAATTGTGATGACAGAGAACATGGAGCATTGTGATGACCAGGGCCTGGAGCATTGTGATGACCAGGGAATGGAGCATTTTGATGGCAACACCGTGGAGCATTGTGATGACGAGCGTCATGGAGCACTGTAATGACAAGGGGAATGGAGCATTTTGATGACAGTGGCCATGGAGCATTGTGATGACAATGGTCATGGAGCATTTTGATGACAAGGGCGTAGAGCATTGTGATGAGAAGACCATGGATAATTGTGATGACGAGCGTCATGGAGCGCAGTAATGACAAGGTGTATGGAGCATTGTGGTGACAGTGGCCATGGAGCATTGTGATGACAAGTGTCATGGAGCATTCTGATGACAAGCTTGTGGAGTATTGTGACGACAATGGCATGGAGCATTGTGATGAAAAGGACAGGGAGCATTGTGATGAAAAAGGCATGAAGCCATTTCATGACAGGTTTCAAGGAGCATTCTGACGACAAGTGTCAGGGAACACTGTGATGACAAGTGTTTTTAGAATTGTGATGAAAAAGATCATGGAGCATTTTGACGAAAAGGACATGGAGTATTGTGATGACAGGCATCATGGAGCGTTGTGATGACAAGTGTTATGGAACATTGTGATCACAAGGGTTTGGAGAATTGTGATGAAAAAATCATGGAGCATTTTGACGAAAAGGACATGGAGTATTGTGATGACAGGCATCATGGAGCGTTGTGATGACAAGTGTTATGGATCACTGTGATCACAAGGGTTTGGAGCATTGTGATGATAGAAGTCATGGATCATTTTGTTTTCAAGGAGCATGGAGCATTGGGATGACAAGGGCATGAAGCAATGTGATCCCAAGGTTCATGGAGGATTGTGATGACAATGGTAAGGGAGTATTGTGATGACAAGCAAATGGAGCATTTTGATGACAAGGTCATGTAGCATATTGCTGACACAGGTATGGAGCATTGTGATGATAAGGGTCATAGAGCACTGTGATGAGAAGCATCACGGATCATTGTGATTACAGGGGTCATGGAGCATTGGGATGGCAAGGGCATGGATCATTGTGATGACAAGTGTCATGGAGCATTGGGCTGAAAATGTTCATGGAGCATTGTGATGACTAGGGAATTTAGCACTGTGATGACAAGAGTCCCGGATCACTGTGTTGTCAGGGGTCATGGAGCGTTGTGATGAGTGTGGTCATGGAGCATTGTGATGATAGGGATCATGAAGCATTGTGATGAGAAGTTCCTGGAGAATTGGACTGAAAATATACAGGAACTATTGTGAGGACAGGCGTCATGGAGCATTGTGATGACAAGGGAATGGAGCACTGTGATGAAAAGTTCCTGGAGAATTGTGATGAGAAGACCATGGAGCCTTGTAATAACATGTTTCTTGGAGCATTCTGATGAAAAGGGGCATGGAGTATTGTGATTACAGGGGTCTTGGGGCATTGTGATGACAAGGGCATGGAGCATTGTGATTACTGGTGTCTTGGAGCATTGTGATGAAATTGGCATGGATCATTGTTATGAAAATGGTATGGAGCTTTGTCATGACAGGGTTCCAGGAGCATACTGATGACAAGTGTCAGGGAGCATTGTGATGAAAAGTGTATAGAGCACTGTGATGACAAAGGTCATGGAGCACTGTGATGAGAAGACCATGGATAATTGTGATGATGAGCGTCATGGGATATTGTGATGATAAGTGTTATGGAACATTGTGATCACAAGGATTTGGAGCATTGTGATGAGATAGATCATCAAATATTTTGATTTCATTGTGATGACAATAGCCTGAAGGATTATGATGATGGGCATGGTGCATTTTGATGACAGGGTTCATGGAGCACTGAGATGCAAATGTGCATGGAGCATTGTGATTAGAGGGTTCATGGAGCATTGTGATGACAATGGCATGGAGCATTGAGATGCCAAGGGTCATGGATCCTTGTGATGACAAAGGTCATGGAGCATTTTGATGACAAGGGCGTGGTACATTGTGATGAGAAGGGCAGGGAGTATTGTGATGACAGTGATATAGAGCAATTTGATGAAAAGTTTCATGGAATATTTTGATGACAGGTGTTATGGAACATTGTGATGTCAGGGGTCATTGAGCATTTTGAGGAAAATTGTTATGGAGTATTTTGATGACAGGTGTTATGGAACATTGTGATGTCAGGGGTCATCGAACTTTGTGATGATATGTGCATGTAGCATTGCAAAGACAGAAGTCATGGAATATTGTGATGACAGGGGTGAGGGAGTATTGTGATGAATAGTGATATAACATTGTGATATCAGTGTTGAGAGAGCATTTTGATGAGAAGTGCATGGAGAATTGTGATGACAAGATTTATGGAGCATTGTGGTGACAAGATTGTGGAGCACTGTGATGAAAAGTGCAGGGTGCATTGTGATGACATGGGTCATGGAGCATTGTGCTGACAAGCGCATGGAGTATTGTGATGACAAGGGTCATGGAGCATTGTGCTGAGAAAGGCATAGAGCATTGTGATGACAAGGGTCAAAGAGCATTGTGATGAAAATTTCATGGAGCATTGTGGTTAATTATGTCACAGAGACTGCTGAAGACGAGGGCATGGACCATTGTGATGACAAAGGTCATGAAGCATTGTGATGAATGGAGGCATGGAGCATTGTGATGACAGGGGTCATGGACCTTTGTGATAACAAGGGCATGGAGCATTGTGATAACAAGGGAATGGAGCATTGGTCTAATAAGTTTCATGGATTATTGTGATGAGAGTGGGCATAGAACATTGTGATGATAAGGGCATGGAACACTGTGATACATGGGTCATGAAGGATTATAATGACAAGGTCATGGGGCATTGTGATGAGAAGGGCATAGAGCATTTTGATGACAAGTGTCATGGAGCTTTGTGATGACAAGGTCATGGAGCAATGTGATGAGAGGGTTCATGGAGCACTGTGATGACAATGACATGGAGAATTGTGATGCAAAGGGTCATGGCGCTTTGTGATGACAAATGTCATGGAGCATTTTGATGACAAGTGCATGGTGCATTGTGATGATAAGGGAAGGGAGTATTTTGATGACAGGGTCATGCAGCAATATGATGGAAAGTGTATTGGAACATTTTGATGACAGGGGTTATAGAATATTGTGATGTCAGGGGTCATGGAACATTGTGATGATAAAGGGATGTAGCATTGTGATGACAGGGGTCATGGGACATTGTGATTACAGTAGTGAGGGAGTATTGGGACAACTAGTGATGGAACACTGTGATATCTCTGGTGAGAGAGCATTTTGAAGAGAAGTGTATGGCGCATTGTGATTACAAGGTTTATGGAGCATTTCAATGACAATTTTCTGGACCGTTGTGATGAAAAGCGAATGGCACATTGTGATGACAAGGGTCATGGAATATTTTTCAGACAAAGTCATGGAGCATTTTCATGAAAGTGGTCACGGAGCATTGTGATGAAAACGGAATGGGGAATTGTGATGAAAAAGGCATGGAGCCTTTTCGTGACAGGGTTCAAAGAGCATTCTGATGACAAGTGTCAGGGAGCATTGTGATGACAAGTGTACTGAGCATTGTGATGACAAGTGTAATGGAACACTGGGATCACAAGGGTTTGGAGCATTGTGATGACAGAGGACATGGATAATTTTGATTTCAAGGAGCATGGAGCATTGTGATGACAAGGGCATGAAGCAATGTGCTCTCCAGGTTCATGGAGGATTGTGATGACAATGGAAATGGAGTATTGTGATGACAAGCGCATAGAGCATTGTAATGACAAGGTCATGTAGCATTTTGCTGACAAAGTCATGGAGCATTGTGGTGACAGGTGTCATGGAGCACTGTGATGACAAGGCCACGGAACATCGTGATGGCAGGGATCATGGAGCATTGTTATGACAGGGGTAATGGAGCATTGTGACTGCAAGGGCATGGAGCATTGTGATGAGAAGGCCATGGAGCATTCTGATGACATGTGTCATCGAGCTATGTGATGACAAGGACATAGAGCAATGTGATGAGAGTGTTCATGGAGGATTGTGATGACAATGACATGGAGCATTGTGATGCCAAGGGTCATGGAGTTTTGTGATGACAAAGGTCATGGAGGATTTTGATGACAAGTGCGTTGTGCAATGTGATGAGAAGGGCAGGGAGCATTGTGATGACAGGGTCATGGAGCAATTTGATGAAAAGGGTCATGGAACATTTTGATGACAGGGGTTATGGAACATTGTGATGTCAGAGGTCATGGAGCATTATGATGAAAAGTGTCATGAAACATTTTGATGACAGGGGTTATGGAGCATTCTGATGTCAGGGGTCATCGAACATTGTGATGATAAGTGCATGTAGCATTGTGATGACAGCAGTCATGGAACATTCTGATAACAGGGGTGAGTGAGTATTGTGACGAATAGTGATGTAACATTGTGATATCTGTGGTGAGAGAGCATTTTGATGAGAAGTGCATGGAGCATTGTGATGACAAGGTTTATGGAGCATTGTGATGACAAGCTTGTGGAGCACTGTGATGACAAGCGCATGGTGCATTATGATGACATGTGTCATGGAGCATCGTGCTGACAAGCGCATGGAGCATTGTGATGATAAGGGTCACGTAGCATTGCGCGGAGAAAAGCATAGAGCATTGTGATGACAAGTATCAAAGAGCACTGTGATGAAAAGTTCATGGAGCATTGTGATTACAAGGGTCATGGTGCATTGTGATGACAAGGGCATGGAGCATTGGTCTAATAAGTTTCATGGATTATTGCGATGACTGTTGGAATGGTGCGTTGTGGTGACAAGGGCATGGAGCATTGTGATGACCAGGTCATGCAGAATTGTGAAGAGAGGTATCAGGGAGCATTGTGATAACATATGTAATGGTGCATTGTGGTGACAAGGGCATGGAGCATTGTGATGACCAGGTCATGCAGTATTGTGAAGACAGTTGTCAGGGAGCATTGTGATAACATATGTAATGGCCCATTGTGATGACAATCACATGGAGCATTGTGATGCCAGGTGTCATGGAGGATTCTGATGACAAAGGTAATGGTGCATTGTGCTGACAGTGGCTTGGAGCATTGAGATGGCAAGGTCTGGGAGCATTGTGCTGAAAAGTGCATGGAGAATTGTGATGACAAGGGTCATGGAACATTCTCATGATAAGCTTGTGGAGTTTTTTGCTGACAGTGGCGTGGAGCATTGTGATGAAACCGGCATGGGGCACTGTGTTGAAAAAGTCATGGAGCCTTTTCGTGACAGGGTTCAAGGAGCATTCTGGCGACAAGTGTCAGGGAGCATTGTGATGACATGTGTATTGAGAATTGTGATGACAAAGGTCATGGAGCATTGTGATGAAAAGTGCATGCAGTATTGTGATGACAGGCATCATGGAACGTTGTGATGACAAGTTTTATGGAACATTGTGATCACAAGTGTTTGGAGCATTGTGATGACGGAGGTCATGGATCATTTTGATTTCAAGGAGCATGGAGCATTGTGATGACAAGGGCATGTAGCAATGTGATCCCAAGTTTCATGGAGGATTGTGATGACAATGGTAATGGAGTATTGTGATGACAAGCGCATAGAGCATGGTAATGAAAAAGTCATGTAGCATTTTGCTGACAAAGGCATGGAACATTGTGATGACAGGTGTCATGGAGCACTGTGATGACAAGCGTCACGGTGCATTGTGAATACAGGGGTCATGGAGCATTGGGATGACAAGGGCATGGAGCATTATGATGACTGGTGTCATGGAGCACTGTGATGAAAAGCGTCACGGAGCATTGTGAATACAGGGGTCATGGAGCATTGGGATGACAAGGGCATGGATCATTGTGATGACAAGGGTCATGGAGCATTGGGCTGAAAATGTTCATGGAGTATTGTGATGACAGGGGTCATGGAGCATTGTGATGACAGAGGTCATGGAGAATATTGATTTCATTGTGCTGACAATAGCCGGAAGCATTATGATGATGGGCATGGTGCATTGTGATGACAGGGTTCATGGAGCATTGAGATGAAAAGGGGCATGGAGCATTGTGATTACTGGGATCTTGGAGCACTGTGATGACAAGGGCATGGAGCATTTTGATGAGAAGGACATGGAACATTCTGATGGCATGTGTCTTGGAGCTTTGTGATGACAAGGGCATGGAGCATTGTGATTACAGGGGTCTTGGAGCATTGTGATGACAAGTGTCATGGAGCCATGTGATGACAAGGCCGTGGAATATTGTGATGGCAGGGATCATGGAGCATTGTTATGACAGGCGTAATGGAGCATTGTGATGAGAAGGGCATGGAGTATTGTGATTACAATGTTTAAGGAGCATTACCATGACAAATTTTTGGATCATTTTGATGAAAATCACGTAGCACATTGTGATGACAAGTGTCATGGAGCATTTTTCTGACAAACGCATGGAGCATTTTGATGACAAGGGTCACGGAGCATTGTGATGAAAAGTTCATGGAGCATTGTGGTTATAAAGGTCACAGAGCCTTGTGATTACGCAGGCATGGACCATTGTGATGAAAAATGTTATGAAGCATTGTGATGACTGGAGTCACCGAGCATTGTGATGACAGGGGTCATGGAGCATTGTGATGACAATGGCATGGAGCATTGTGGTGACAGGGGCATGGAGCATTGGTCTGACAAGTTTCATAGAGTATTGTGATGACATTGGACATGGTGCATTGTGATGACAAGGGCATGGATCATTGTGATGAGAAGGTCATGGAGTATTGTGAAGACAGGTGTCAGGGAGCATTGTGATGACATATGTCATGGTCCATTGCAATGACAATGGCAGGGAGCATTGTGATGCCAAATGTAATGGAGGATTTTGATGACAAATATAATGGAGCATTGTGATGACTAGGGCTTGGAGCATTATGATGACAAGGGCCATTGAGAATGTTCAGAACAAGGTCGTGAAGAATTGTGATGACAAGGTCCTGGAGCATTGTGATGAGAAATCCATAGAGACTTGTGATGATAAATCTCATGGAGCATACTGATGAAAAGGGGCATGGACCATTGTGATTACAGGGGTCTTGGAACATTGTGATGACATGGGCATGGAACATTGTGAGGAGAAAGCCAAGGGGCATTCTGAAGGCATGTTTCATTGAGCTTTGTGATGACAAGGGCATGGAGCATTGTGTTTAAAGGGGTCTTGGAGCATTGTGAGGAAAAGGGCATGGATCATTGTGATGAAAAAGGCATGGAGCCTTGTCATGACAGGGTTCAAGGAGCATACAGACAACAAGTGTCAGGGAGCATTGTGATGACAAGTGTATTGAGCATTGTGTTGACAAAGGTCATGGAGCATTGTGATGAGAAGACCATGGATAATTGTGATGACGAGTGTCATGGGGCACTGTGATGACAAGTGTTATGGAATATTGTGATCACAAGGGTTTGGAGCATTGTTATGACAGAGGTCATGGGGCATTTTGATTTCATTGTGATGACAATAGCATGAAGCATTATGATGATGGGCATGGTGCATTGTGATGACTGGGTTCATGGATCATTGAGATGAAAAATGGGCATGGAGCATTTTGATTACAGGGGTCATGGAACATTGTGATGATAAGGGGATGTAGCAGTGTGATGACAGGTCCATGGAACATTGTGATTACAGGGGTGAGGGAGAATTGTGATGACTAGTGATAGAACACTGTGATATCTCTGGTGAGAGAGCACTTTGATGAGAAGTGCATGGACCATTGTGATTACAAGGTTTATGGAGCATTGCAGTGACAAAGTTGTGGACCATTGTGATGAAATGCACGTGGCACATTTTGAAGACAATGGTCATGGAGCATTGTTCTGACAAAGACATGGAGCATTGTGATGACAAGGGTCACAGAGAATTGTGATGAAAAGTTCATGGAGCATTGTGGTTTCAAAGGTCACAGAGCCTTGTAATCACGCGGGCATGGACCATTGTGATGACAAACGTTATGAAGCTTTGAGATGACTGGAGTCACGGAGCATTGTGATGAAAAGGGTCATGGAGCATTGTGATGACATGTGTCATGGAGCACTGTGCTGACAAGCGCATGGAGCATTGTGATGACAAGGGTCATGGAGCATCGTGCTGAGAAAGGCACAGAGCATTGTGATGACAAGGGTCAAAGAGCATTGTGATGAAAAGTTCATGGAGCATTGTGGTTAAAAAGGTCACAGAGACTGTTGATGGCGAGGGCATAAACCATTGCGATGAAAAAGGTCATGAAGCATTGTGATGACTGGAGTCACAGAGCGTTGTGATGACAGGGGTCATGGAGCATTGTGATAACAAGGGCAAGGAGCATTGTGATGACAAGGGCATGGAACACTGGTCTAAAGTTTCATGGATTATTGCGATGACAGTTGGAATGGCGCACTGTGATGACAAGGGCATGGAGCATTGTGATGTCCAGGTCATGCAGTATTGTGAAGACAGGTGTCAGGGAGCATTGTGATGACATATGTAATGGCCCATTGTGATGACAATGGCATGGAGCATTGTGATGCCTATTGTCATGGAGGATTCTGATGAGAAAGGTAATGGAGCATTGTGATGACAATGGCTTGGAGCATTGTGATGACAAGGGTCAGGGAGCATTGTGCTGACAAGTGCATGGAGAATTGTGATGACAATGGCATGGAGCATTCTGATGACAAGCTTGTGGACTATTTTGATGACAATTGAATGGAGCATTGTGATGAAAACGGCATGGGGCATTGTGATGAAAGGGGCATGGAGACTTTTCGTGACAGGATTCAAGGAGCATTCTGATGACAAGTGTCAGGGAGCATTGTAATGACAAGTGTATTTAGAATTGTGATGACAATGGTCATGGAGCATTGTGATGAAAAGGGCATGGAGTATTGTGATGACAGGCCTCATGGAGCGTTGTGATGACAAGTGTTATGGAACACTGATCACAAGGATTTGGAGCATTGTGATGACAGAGGTCATGGATCATTTTGATTTCAAGGAGCATGGAGCATTATGATGACAAGGGCATGAAACAACCTGATCCCAATGTTCATGGAGGATTGTGATGACAATGGAAATGGAGTATTGTGATGACAAGCGCAGAGAGCATTGTAATGACAAGGTCATGTAGCATTTTGCTGACAAAGTCATGGAGCATTGTGATGACATGTGTCATGGAGCACTGTGATGACAAGCGTCACGGAGCACTGTGAATACAGGGGTCATGGAGCATTGGGATGACAAGGGCATGGATCATTGTGATGACAAGGGACTTGGAACACTGGGCTGAAAATGTTCATGGAGTTTTTTGATGACAGGGGTCATGGAGCATTGTGATGACTAGGGAATGGAGAATTGTGATGACAAGAGTCCCGAATCATTGTGTTCTCAGGTGACATGGGGTGTTGTGATGACAGTGGTCATGGAGCATTGTGATGATATTGGCCATGGAGCATTGTGATGAGTAGGTCGTGGTGCATTGGGCTGAAAATTTTCATGGATTATTGTGATGACAGGGGTCATGGAGCATTGTGATTACAAGGGAATGGAGCATTGTGATGAGAAGACCATGGAGACTTGTGATGACAAGTCTCATAGAGCATTCTGATGAAAAGGGGCATGGAGCATTGTGATTACTGGGGTCTTGGAGCACTGTGATGACTAGGGCATGGAGCATTGTGATGAGAAGGCCATGGAGCATTCTGATGACATGCGTCATGGAGTTTTTTGAGGACAACCATGGAGCATTCTGATGACATGCGTCATGGAGTTTTTTGAGGGCAACCATGGAGCATTGTGATTAGAGGGGTCATCGAACATTGTGAGGACAAGGTCATGGAGCATTGTGAGGAGAAGATCAAGGAGCATTCTGATGGCATGCGTCATTGAGCTTTGTGATGACAACGGCATGGAGCATTGAGATTACATGGGTCTTGGAGCATTGTGATGAAAAGGACATGGATCATTGTGATGAAAAAGTCATGGAGCCTTGTCATGACAGGATTCAAGGAGGATACAGACAATAAGTGTCAGGGAGCATTTTGATGACAAGTGTATTGAGCATTGTGATAACAAAGGTCATGGAGCATTGTGATGAGAAAACCTTTGATAATTGTGATGACGAGAGTCATGGGACATTGTGATGAAAAGTGATATTGCATATTGTGATCACAAGTGTTTGGAGCATTGTTATGACAGAGGTCATGGAGCATTTTGATTTCATTGTGATGACAATAGCATGAAGCATTATGATGATGGGCATGGTGCATTGTGATGACAGGGTTCATGGAGCATTGAGATGAAAATAGGCATAGAGGATTGAGATTACAGGGTTATTGGAGCATTGTGATGAGAAGGTTCATGGAGCTTTGTGATGACAGGACAATGGAACATCGTGATGGCAGGGGTCATGGAGCATTGTTATCACAGGGGTAATTGAGCCTTTTGATTGCAAGGGCATGCAGCATTGTGATGAGAAGGCGATGGAGCATTCTGATGACATGTGTCATGGAGCTTTGTGAAGACAAGGGCATGGAGCAATGTGATGAGAGCGTTCATGGAGCATTGTGATGACAATGAAATGGAGCATTGTGATGCTAAGGGTCATGGATCTTTGTGATGACAATGGTCATGGAGCATTTTGATGGCAAGGGCGTTGTGCAATGTGATGAGAAGGGCAGGGAGCATTGTGATGACACATTTTAAGGAGCATTGTGATGACAAGATTGTGGAGCACTGTGATGACAAGCACATGGTGCATTGTGATGACATGTGTCATTGAGCATTGTGCTGACAAGCGCATTAAGCATTGTGATGACAAGTCTCATGGAACATTCTGATGAAAAGGGGCATGGAGCATTGTGATTACAGGGGTCTTGGAGCATTGTGATGAGAAGGGCATGGAGCATTGTGATGAGAAGGCCATGAAGCATGCTGATGACATGTGTCATGGAGCTTTTTAATGACAAGGGCATGGAGCATTGTGATTACAGGGATCTTGGAGCATTGTGATGAATAGGGCATGGATCACTGTGATGAAAAAGGCATGGAACCTTGTCATGACAGGGTTCAAGGTGCATACTGACGACAAGTGTCAGGGAGCATTGTGATGACAAGTGTATTGAGCATTGTGATGACAACGATCATGGAGCATTGTGATGAGAAGACCATGGATAATTGTGATGATGAGTGTCATGGGGTGTTGAGATGATAAGTGTTATTGAACATTGTGATCACAAGGGTTTGGAGCATTATGATGACAGAGGTCATGGAGAATATTGATTTCATTGTGATGACAATAGCCTGAAGCATTATGATGATGGGCATGGTGTATTGTGATGACAGGGTTCATGGAGCATTGAGATGAAAAGGGTCATGGATCACTGTGATTACAAGGGTCTTGGAGCATTGTGATGACATGGGAATGGAGCATTGTGATGAGAAGGCCATGGAACTTTCTGATGACATGCGTCATGGAGCTTTGTGATGAGAAGGGCATGCAGCATTTTGATTTCAGGGGTCTTGAGCATTGTGATGACAAGTGTCATGGAACCTTGTGATGACTAGGTAGTGGAACATTGTGATGCCAAGAGTCATGGTGCATGGTTATGACAGGGGTAATGGAGCATTTTGATGAGAAGGGTATGGAACATTGGTCTGAAATGTTTCATGGATTATTGTGATGAGAGTGGGCATGGAGCATTGTGATGACAAGGGCACGGAAAACTGTGATACCTGGGTCATGCAGGATTGTAATGAAAAAGGCATGGAGCATTGTCATGAGAAGGGCATCGAGCATTGTGATGACAAGTGTCATGGAGCTTTGTGATGACAAGGACATGGAGCAAAGTGATGAGAGGGTTCAGGGAGCATTGTGATGACAGTGACATGGAGCATTGTGATGCCATGGGACATGGAGCTTTGTGATGACAAGTCATGGAGCATTTTGATGACAAGGGCATGGTGCATTGTGATGAGAAGGGCAGGGAGCATTTTGATGAACGGGTCATGCAGCAATTTGATAAGAATTGTAATGGAATATTGTGATGGCAGTGTTTATAGAACATTGTGATGTCAGGGGTCTTGGATCTTTGGGATGAAAAGGGTCATGGAGCATTTTGCTGACAGGGGTTATGGAACATTGTGATGTCAGGGGTCATGGAACATTGTGCAGATAAGTGGATGTAGCACTGTGATGACAGGGTCATGGAACATTGTGATTCCAGGTGTGAGGGATTATTGTGATGACTAGTGATTGAACATTGTGATATCTCTGGTGAGAGAGCATTTTGATGAGAAGTCCATGGACCATTGTGATTACAAGTTTTATGGAGCATTGCAATGAAAAGTTTGTGGTCGGCTGTGATGAAATGCGCGTGGCACATTGTGATGACAATGGTCATAGACCATTGTTCTGACAAAGACATGGAGCATTGTGATGACAAGGGTCACAAAGAATTGTGATGAAAAGTTCATGGAATATTGTGGTTACAAAAGTCACAGAGCCTTGTGATGACGCGGGCATGGACAATTGTGATGACAAACGTTATGAATCATTGTGATGACTGGAGTCACTGAGCATTGTGATGACAGGGGTCATGGAGCATTGTGATGACAAGGGCATGGAGCATTGTGTTGACAGGGGCATGGAGCATTGGTTTGACAAGTTTCATGGATTATTGTGATGACATTGGGCATGGTGCATTGTGATGACAAGGGCATGGAGCATTGTGATGAGAAGGTCAAGGAGTATTGTGAAGGCAGGTGTCAGGGAGCACTGTGATAACATATGTCATGGTCCATTGTGATGAAAATGGCATGGAGCATTGTGAAGCCAAATGTAATGGAGAAATGTGAGGACAAATATAATGGAGCGTTTTGATGATTAGGGCTTGGAGCATTATGATGACAAGGGCCATTGAAAATTTTCATGACAAGGTCGAGAAGCATTGTGATGACAAGGTCCTGGAGCATTGTGATGACAAAACCATGGAGCCTTGTGATGACAAGTCTCATGGAGCATACTGATGAAAAGGGGCATGGAGCATTGTGATTACAGGGGTCTTGGAACATTGTGATGACAAGGGCATGGCACATTGTGAGGAGAAGACCAAGGAGCATTCTGATGGCATGCGTCCTTGAGTTTTGTGATGACAAGGGCATGGAACATTGTTATTACATGGGTCTTGGAGCACTGTGATGGAAAGGGCATGGAACATTGTGATGAAAAAGGCATGGAGCCTTGTCATGACAGGGTTCAAGGAACATTCTGACAAGTGTCATGGAGCATTGTGATGACAGGGGTCATGAAGATTTGTGATAACAAGAGCATGGAACATTGTGATGACAAGAGCATGGAACAATGGTCTAATATGTTTCATGGATTATTGCGATGACAGTTGGAATGGCGCATTGTGATGACAAGGGCATGGAGCATTGTGATGACCAGGTCATGCAGTATTGTGAAGAGAGGTGTCAGGGAGCATTCTGATGACATATGTAGTGGCCCGCTCTGATGACAATGGCATGGAGCATTGTGATGCCAAGTGTCATGGAGGATTCTGATGACAAAGG